>NC_043706.1:43950990-44033474 GCF_006229205.1 Suricata suricatta
GTGCTGCTATGAACATTGGGCTACATGTGCTCCTATGCATCAGCATTTCTGTATCCCTTGGGTAAATCCCTAGCAGTGCTATTGCTGGGTCATAAGTGAGTTCTATGGATAGTTTTTTGAGGAACCTCCACACTGTTTTCCAGAGCAGCTGCACCAGTTTACATTGCCACCAACAATGTAAGAGGGTGCCTGGAGAGACTCCATTTTGAAACACCATTTTCCTTTCTGACCAATGGACTCTTGAACTGGGCCAGAAGCAGCACCTTTTCGGCAGGCAGCTGCTCATAAGATTTCAACAAAGCAACTGGCATCACAATTAATACCAAGGACAGTTTTGATAACACCAATAAAATAATCAATAAGATAGTAATCAGAAATGGGTCAAATGGTTGGCATCAAATCAGCTATTTCCCCCCTTCTTCTTTTCTTTATCTAACTTATGTAATCACCCTATCCTCTTTCATAAAAAAAAAATTTATCAGACATATTTCCTTTTCTCAAAATGAGGAAATGAGTATGTTAGCTAAAATTTAAATTAAAAAAAAAGGAGGAAATAGTTTTGGAAATAACAGATCGGCTGATGGAAAATTCAACTTATCTTCTAGACTGTGAACTATAAAGTTTGTTTATAAGGCAGGACGGAAGAGTTCTTAAGTCTTTCCCAAGTGTGCCGCCTTGGTATGTGGGCTATTTTGAGCTGAAGTTGATGTAGAGAACAAAGGCAAAAGGAAATGTAGGTAAAATTGAATTTCCTTAAAACCTGCAGCCCATTGACAAATACTTGAGACAGGCAGAGAATAATATTCTTCCAGGAACTACTTACTTAATGTTAGTGTGCCTTGCTAGAGGGAAAAACAGCCTTACCTGGACAATGGCTACGTCTCCAGGATCCAGAGATTCTGCTTTAGCATCGGAAAATCCTGCAAGGAATTTCCTTTGTCTTTACCTCTCCCAGCTTCCAAGTGTATAATCAGCCACTCCTCACAATCCCAGGGAAGCTCTTTCTGCCCAGGGGTCTTGGGTTTAATAAAACCACCTTTTTGTACTGAAAAAACGTCTCAAGCATTCTTTCTTGGCCATTGGCTCATGGACCCAAACTTCAAACCACATCAAAGGCCATTGAGACTCTGTAGGCTCAAGAGAAATAACTGTGGCCTTCTTATTTTTCTCATTTTTGTCTGCGTGCCTGAACATGCACGTTGTCTGTTCTTTTTTCTGGCTATATTTGGGGGTGATTCTGCATCTTGGGCAGATAAATACCCCTTACACCCTCTTTGGGGACCCGTCTTCCAGGCAGTGCGTACTTACTTATTGAACACCGTCATATTTAAATACTGAAATATTTACTATTTGTCTTGATTGAAAATCATCAAGGATTAAAAAACAGAAAGAAAGGAAGAAAGATAGAAAATAAAAAAAAAGCTCTGTAGTCAAAAGCTGGCCAGATTGAAAGCTGATATTCAGAGCCTGATAGGAATTATTTTTAATGTTTATCTATTTTTGAGAGAGAGAGAGAGAGAGAGACAGACAGCCAGCAAGTGGGGAAGGGGCAGAGAGAGAGAGGGAGACACAGAATCTAAAGCAGGCTCTGAGCTGTCAGCACAGAGCCCAATGTGGGGCTCGAACCCACCAACTGTGCCTTTGCCCTTAGCAAAGTTCCTCATGGGAGCAGCTGAGGCCTAGAAGAAGGTCACCCTGTCTGTCTCAAAAACGTGCCAATGGGCTGCAAATTGTAAGGAAATTGATTTTTTTTCTTTTGCCTTTGTTTCCCACATGACTTTTTATTCTACTTAGGTTTACCCAAAGTCAAATAGCTCGTGTTATCTCTGTTACAGAATTTGTTAGCAAGAAAGATAACTTATATGTGATGGTTAATTGTTTTATGTCTCGTGAAATTTTCCTGACTAAACATAATTATTGAGAACAAATGAATTAGATAGATATAAGTAAGATAAAAGTTTATAACAACTTTTCAGCAACTTTTGTATCTGCTTAAATAGTTTCTCCAAATCAGTTTTGGTCATTTAAAACCTTAGTTTTGCCAGGTTAAATTACATGATGGATAATCCTTAAATATCTAGGTTATTTCCAAAGACGATGAAATACTGCAACATTCCTAACCATGAGTTTATCACCTTTTCACTCGTTATTACAGAAAAACTCAATTAATACATGTGTTTTGTGCCATGTTGAGAAATGTACTATAAGAAGGCCTTTGTTTCTAAAAATTGTGAAATGTATCCATAAATTTGCCAATCTAAAGAAGACTGGTTTAACAGTTCACCATTGCTTACTTCTTAGCTTTTGCTAGCAATTAAGGTCTTTAAGAGTTAAAAATTCTAATAAATATAAAGAAACTACTAGAAATGACGTCTCTGTATGCAGAGGGAATAAGATGTGTAGTTTTTGGTAAGAAAAGTATGACAAATGGAGATGGACTTTTTGTTGAGGGAAAAGAAAGTACTTTTAGGATAAAAGTGAGGCTGGTTGTTTCAAGAGGAAACATAGACACAGACAAAATGTAAATGAAAAAAAGAAAGTTGTAGAAAGCTTGTGGAAAAAGAATCTTTGGGAAAGAATTTTACGCATGATTAGCACTGGCGAAGACTGGAATGAATGAGTTGTTTTGGTTTTCTTCATATCAAAAGTACACTGGTACAAGATTAAAATTTCATTTTTCTCTCGTTAAAATGACAACATTTTCTTAGATTATAAATCTGCCCTTAATAAGAAATTGCTAACACACATTTTTCCTTATTTTTAATGTAATCTGCCTAGAAAAACAAAGTTACTGGTTCTGTCTTGATCAAGTCTTTGATAGGGAATGAAAACTGAATCTTAATATTAAAAAGAAGTTTTAGGGTGTTAGGGTGGCTCAGATGGTGAAGTGTCTGACTATTGACTGAATCAGGTCATGGTCCTGTGTTTCAAGAGTTTGAGCCCCGCATCAGACTCTGTGCTCATGGTGCAGAGCCTGCTTGGGTTTCTGTCACTCTCTCTCTGTTCCTCTCCAACTTGCTCTCTATCTGTCTCTCAAAATAAAAATAAAATAAGATAAAAAGAGTGAAGTTTTGCTAACAGCTATGTTGCCTTCAGTATTTGCCTTTAGAATTCTCTATTGTCACCTTGGCTAGACAAATAATTAAGTATTAAGTTTTGCAATGATCTGTGATCCTAGTTAGGCATGTGCTTTAAAATCTTCTGATATTTTTTGGGGCACCTTGGTGACTCAGTCTGTTGAGCATCTGACTTCGGTTCAGATCATGATCTTGTGCTTGTGGGTTTGAGTCTTGCACTGGGCTCTCTGCTGAGGAACCTACTTCTGATTCTGTGTCTCCCTTTCTTTCTGCCCTTCCCCTGTCCATGCTCTGTCTCTCTCTGTCTCTCAAAAAGTACAATTAAATGTTTAAACTTTTTAAAAAAATCTTCTGATATTTTTAGCAAAAGTCCCCAAATTCAAGTTCTAAATGAAGTCTTTTTAACTAATTCGGCTTGTATATTTGGTATGCTAAATTATATGGCAAACACTGTCAGATAAATGAAGAGAAACCTTTTTAGATTATACTCTATCGGTGAATGCTATTAATAGGACTGTTCTAGAAATTATATGAAATTCCTAAATGTTTGATATGTCTTGTTAATGTTACCAGTTGTTAATTCTAATATTGAAGTGTTGGCGTCACAGAAATTCCCAGATTTCCTTTTCATTTGCCTTACAGTGAACTCTCAGTGGATCTTTGACCATGACATTTTTGAGTTTTTTGTCATTTGCAGTTATTATTTTACCCTGGTGCTCTTGCGAATGTGTTCTATCATCAAGGAGACTCTTGGAAAAGAATCTTTGGACAAATACAGGCTCCTAATACTCCTAAGATCAGAAAACTAAACTGAGAATTTCTAGAACTAGTGGGAAAACTAGATTCCAACAGAACAAGAATTAATGACAGGGGCCGAATGGACTGAGAAAGGTAATTATAATTTCTATGGCTTTTGTTTGAAACATTGCTGGTTCCCTAATGTTTGCTCTTCTAGATTTTAGGAAACATTTTCTCTTAAGCTATGTACGACTTACAGAAACTTGGTAAAACATTCCTTTGTAAAGAACTATGAAACATTTCTCTTTTTCTCCCTACTCAATCCCTCTAGGATTTGAAAATTCAGTGAGTATTCTTACTTTCAGAGCAGTTATAATTATCTTCATAAGTTCAATAAGAATCTGTTCTCTTCACTGTTGGTGGGAATGCAAACTGGTGCAGCCACTCTGGAAAACAGTGTTAAAAAAAGTGGAAAAAAGTTAAAGGGGGAGCTCCCTATAAAATAATGAGATAGTAATCAGAAGTGGATCAACTGGTCGGCACCAAATTAGTTTTTTTCCCTTCTACTCTTCTTTATCTAACTGTGTTAACCCAGCAATTGCACTACTAGGTATTTATCCAAAGGATAAAAAATACTGATTCAAAGGGGGAACATTATCGGTGACAGCCAAACTATGGAAAGATCCCAAATGTCCATTGACTGATGAATGGATAAAGAAGATGTGGTATTAGCTGTCAAAAAGAATGAAATCTTGCCATTTGCAATGACATGGATGGAACAAAAGTGTATTGTGCTAAGTGAAATAAGTCAGAGAAAGACAAACATGATTTCACTCATATATGGATTTTAAGAAACAAAACAAATGAACACAGGCGAAGGAAAGGAAAAAATGAAATAAGATAAAAACAGAGAGGGAAGCAAGCCATGAAAGACTCTTAAATACAGAGAACAAACTGAGGGTTGTTGGAGGAGAAGTGGGGGGCAAGGGGATGGGCTAAATGGGTGATGGACATTAAGGAAGGTACTTTTTGGGATGAACACTGGGTGTTAGATGTTAAGTGATGAATCACTAAATTCTACTCCTAAAACAAATGCTACACTAAATGTTAACTAACTTGTATTTAAATAAAATCTTGGAAGAAAAGTAAAGAATAAGTTCTCCTTGAACATAGCGCCATTAAAACATTGGTCATATTACCAATGTTTATTTATTTTTGAGAGAGAGAGAGAGAGAGAGAGAGAGAAAGACAAAGCATGAGTGGGGAAAGGGCAGAAAGGGAGGAAGACAGAATCCAAAGCAGGCTCCAGGCTCTCAGCAGTCAGCACAGAACCCAACATGGGGCTTGAACTCACCAACTGCAAGATCATAGTCTGAGCCAAAGTCTGACATTCAATTGACTGAGCCACCCAGGCACCCCTGGAATGTTGTATTTGAGACAGGCATGCATAGACTCAGATATGACCATACAGGTTTAAGGAACTAAGGTTGACTTTATAAAGCATGAAGCTAATAGAACCCCTTCAAAAAACCTGCTTGATACTTGCTTATAGGGTTTCTGGGCGTCTCACCAGGTAAATAAAGAAGGTCACTTCCTGGCAGGCTCAAGAAGCTCAGGATATTTGGGGGACTTCAAGAAGAGTCACCCAAATCTATAGGTATTGCAGGTGAGTCTGATGGCAAACATTTGGTGTGGCTTATTAGCCTTGAAAGGCTGTTAAAAGTTCAATCTGAGATTCTTTAGGAAAAATTCTAGCAAAGTCAACTTAGAAGAACCGATATGGTCATTCACTATTCTTGCTATGCTTAAGTAAATAATCAGGCCAAGTTTGTGGAAACTGGACTTACAAATGGATTAGTCTTATTTTGGCTATCTTTGCTAGAAAATGGGTGATTTTAGAGAGGAAAATCATGTTTCAGTAACACACCTTTAGAAATGTTAGATTCTAGTTTTGATTGTCTTTGAGGGTTTTGTTGTTTGCCTATAAAACTTGGCTGGATCCTGAGTTCTGGTTTCCTCAAATATCTGGCCATGACTCTCCAAGGCAAGGTTTCCAATTTTCTCCCATTCTTTTGAGTTGGAATCATTGAGACTGGAGACTTCCCCTTTTCCAGAAGCTCTGCAGACAGAAGCTAGATGACTTGAGGCAAACCTCGGAGAAATTGTAATAACGGCCCACGTTTATACAGATCACCAGAGACATTCAAACGGAAGACCTGGAAAGCCTGTCAGACTACAGTGGCAGCCCTCACTGCATCCGAAGATGCTTCAAGTCCGACACTAGAAATCTTCTACTGGCAGCGCTCAGGACTCAGACACTGCGTCTTATCATTTGCCCCAACCATTAAACTTTGTTTTTCTTTTGGAACAATCTTCTTACCTAAGGTCCAGAACAGAACAAACTCTGGCTAGGAGGAAGCAATGTGGATCTGTGATAGCTTTCGAAGAAAAAATCTTCATTGAAAGGGGGGATTATGGGATTGTATAGAGTTTCGGGATATGAGAGACTCCATTTTGCAACCCCATTTTTCTTTCCGACAATGGATTCTTGAGCTAGACCAGCAACCACACTGTTTCACAGCAGTTACTAGTAAAGTTTCAACAAAGCAACTGGCACTGTGATCATATGAGGGCAGTACATTTAATTAATACATGCCAGGGACAGTTTTGTTTGATGGCACCAATAAAATAAGAAGATAGTAATCAGAAGTGGGTCAAGTGGCTGGCACCTGATTAGTCTTTTCCCCCTCTTTATATCTAACTGGTGTAATTACCCTATCTTTCTCTCTCATAAAACCCCCTTCCTTTCCCCATATGAGTGGGGTACTTTTCTGGTTACTGGAATCTTTGCTCCCCAAGTGTAATTCTGAGGCCACAAATAAAAATCTTTGTTCTTTTTCAGTTTTGCCTTCTTTTCTCAGCAGACAGTTCCATAGCCTTATAGCATTGCTTAGAGTTTCATCATGAGCATTGCTTTTTCTTAGTGGGCCATAAAACAATGGGAATCTTAGAATCTGTGGCATCTTAGAGTCAATGACCTATGACAGTTTTATCCCTGCAAGATTCACCAGCTTGTGGGCAGACATGGAAAAGGCATTTCTTTTGGGGCTGAGTTTCGTAGACAACATGAATAGACAACAGCTTGACAGTTGTCAATAGCTTCCAGTTGCAAAGAAGCCTATCTGAACTCACTCAGGGAATACTATAATTGCACTGGTTCCTGAGGTGGTCTGCTCTTCATTATTGGAAGTATTTCTTCTGGAAGTTTGGTCTACAAGGCCAGTCTCTAAGATCTTTTGCCAGGTTAAGACTTTATCATGACTTTATCACATAATTTTCTTGTAATATTAACTATCATGAAACAATAGTCTAGAAATCCTTTACCAAGGTGTCCAATATTGGAAACTCACCAGTTGTATCCTATCTGGAGGATGGTTATTAAGAAGAGTCTAGAGAACATATTCATTAAATATTTATTAATTACTTGCTGTATTTCAAGCAATCCGTTTTGGTACAAATAAAAATAAATAAAATCTGGGGTGCCTGGCTGGCTCAGTCGATTCAGCATCTGACTCCTGGTTTTGGCTCAGATTATGATCCTAGAGTTGTGAGATTGGGTTCCATGCTGAGCATGGAGCTTGCTTAATTTCTCTCTTTCTCTCTCTGTCTCCCTCTGCCTCTCTCCCCCACTCATGATTTCTTTCTCTCAAAACATAAAAATAAAAAATATATCATAAATAAATAAATGAATGAATAAATAGATAAAAATCTGGATTTCTGGTCTAAATGAGCCCACAGTCTGCTCTAAGAGACAGAGAAGAAACAGAGTTGTCCCCAGAGGAATTCATTCATCCAATCATTGGGTAACATTTGTTGAGCTCCTACAAAATGCCAGGCACCATTCTAGGTGCTGGAAATGTAGCAGTGATAAAATTGACCAGTTTCCTGCCCCCAGGGTCCTTACCTTCTAGTGGGGGAAGAAAACTAACCAATAGCATTCCAATAAGCACAATTTTGACTAGTGATATATACTACAAAAATAAATGGAATATAATAGAGAATGACTGGAGTGCTACTTAAGATGGGGGTTAGGAGCATCAAAGCACTTTGGCTATGAGTAACAGAAAACCTAATAGTGGCATAAGACTTAGGAGCCTCAATTATTTATGATTTCAGTAATTTAGTGGAGTCACTAAGGTTCAAGGCTTTTTCCATCCATTTCCCTTCCTCAGCATGTTGGCATTTTCCTCAGCCTCGTGGTTTCAAGATGGCTGCCATGGCTGCAGACATTAATTACATCTTCTTTTGGATCCCAAAACGAGAGGGAGAAAGAGGTGAGGGAAAGGAGAAAAGATAACTTGATTTCCCCCTACAATGGCTCCCTTATTCTGTCAGGAGAAAATTCTTCCTAGAACTCTGTCATCTTCCTGTGGACTTTCCCTTAAAACTCACTGAACATAGTCACATCCCCACATTTGATTCAGTGACTAGCAAAGAGGGCCCGTTCTGGCATAGGTGGTTCAAAATAATTATGAATCATCAAATGTGGACTTTTGGTCAGGAAGAAGACAAAATGACCTGGGTCTGATAAATAATGACTGCCAAATCATGGAGTGCTTCTCTGAGGAGATGATATTTGAACTAAAACCTAAATGATGAGGTGGTGCCAGTCTTGTGTACCACGGATCATGGTGGTGGGAAGCAGAGAACCAGGCCAGGCTAGTTGGTCATGGAAGGTCCGGCAGTGGAGGAGCCTGAAGATGAGAGTGAGGAGCGAGTCATCCAGGTGAAGCTGTGGGTGGAATAGGTGGATGCCTTTCAGGCTGCTGAAGAGGCTAATGGAGTAGAAGAGATGTGAACCAATTTGTCAGCTAAAGCAAGATGAACAAGACAGGGGAGGTTGCAACTCTGATGAAGATGACTTCAGAGGGGAAGATTCCGATTCCAACATTACAAAATTAGCCATAAAAATGTATGCACAAGGAAGCGTACTCATTTCACCCCAGGCTTTGGAGGAGACTTGCTCAAGAGAGAGAGAGGGATTGGATCCTGACTCAGGACAAGGAGTTAGCCAGCAAGAGGGGTATAAGTTGTCCTAGGCATAGAGCACAATATGCACACAGGCCTGGACACTTGGAACATGATGAAAACACTCAGTGAGGCATGACAGGTGTGCAACATGTGAGTCAGGGCATGTCTGGCGATGAGGCTGGAGGCATGCTTGAGAGTTCTGCTTTGTTTGGTTTAGGCCAGCACTTACCTTTTAAAAAGGTGACAGCTTCAGGTGGGAATAGCCGAGTTGGTTTCTCAGTGTGCACTATGAAGTTGGGCTTGGATGATCTCTGAGAACACTTACAGCTTTTGCATTCCTGGTCTCCAATAGGTGCTCTATAAAAGTTTATTGAGCAAATGAACTATGAACAAGCTGTATTCATTCCTGCTGCCCAAATTTTGCTCATCTGTATAAATGGATGTGTCCTGGCCCAGGCCTGCCTGCTCCAGAAGTGGCCCTGATCACCAGCCTCCATCAATTTCCCCTGCATTGGACTAACTGCTTCAGCTCTTAGCAGAGAAGGCCTTGTCCAATTTCACAAGTATATTTCTTCTCTCCCAAACTATACTGTGAGCCCTGAGACACCAGGGGTCATATTCATGTAAATCAGTATACCCACCACTGTATGGCACATTGGGCACATTGTATATACACAACAAACATACTAAATTTTCCCACTCTATGGATGGACTTGAATGGATTTCAGCCTCAAAGGGGCTTCTCAAATCCCTTGCCACTCTCTAGAAGATCAAGAACTAGCCAGGAAGTAAAAGCGGATGAGAGAGTGCTGGGATTAAAAATAAAGGATGTCTCCATAACACTATAAGAACTTCTTAGTGAGGGTTTTGAAAAGTGCCACGCCATAAATAAACATAAGTGTGGTTTTTGAAACACAAGCTAGAAAGCATGCTAAAAAAGAGAAAAAGTTAGAAAGGAAATTTGAGTGTTTCGACCTTAGATACATCGCTGCCCATGCTGCCTTCCAAATACCTTGGTCCTTGCGTCAGTGTGCAGAGGCTGGGTTATGCCGAGGTAACAAATAGCTCCCAAATTTCAGTGACTAAGAACAATAAGGAGTAATGTTTGTTTTGCACAGGCCCATCACAGGTCAGTAAGGCCCTCTGCTTTTCACCATCACTCAGTGACCCAGGCCACCATTTTGAATTGCTGGTCACCATGATCAAACAAGGTGCATGACCCCATCGACCCACAGAGAGGTTAGGAATTACAGGGCTACCTTGTGCTTGGATCTAGGGACAACCGGAAACAAGCAGAGACTCATAGTACCATAATCCTAGTGACCAGAAAGCCAGCCAAAGACAGAGCTCCAGGCATAGATACTTGTGTTTTCCATACTTCATTTTTTCAGGCAGATTCATAAGGATGGCAATAGCTACGGTTGAGTACCAAGGATCCTGCGCCACCATTGTACTCTTGGATCCATTGCCAAAAAGGGAAGCCTTTGCTTATTGTGAGAGTCCGTGAGTGTATCATCTAGTGTGTGACTCATCCATTCTCCAGCACTGTGCCCCTCCCATTGCAGGAGCTACTCCCAAGCAGGACTTGTCTGTCGGGCTGTGGGGCCCCTGTGTATAGGGCTGCCTGCTGGCACTAGCTTGAGTATCTGCCATTCAGGGCTAAATTGACTGCTCAGAAGTACAGGAGCCTGCTGACTTATTGCAAGATTCAACGAAGGAAAGACATTGACACCTGTGTCTCCAGCTGCCAGGAGTGGGGCAAGTGTGCTGGTGACCTTGCTCTTGGCTAGCCACAGTGAGTACTCCCACATCTCCTTCTCCTTCCAGTGACTGCCTTCAGAGAGGATTTCAGAGACGAACACTGCATTATGATTCTACACTTTCAAGGCTTTATAATTTGGGGGGTTAATTAATAACATACTCTGTGGATAAGTACTAAAAAGGAATTTGATAATTTGAAGGCACTTTACATAATTCAATAAAAGCTCTAGTCTAGTAAGAAAATATTTTGTTTTTATTACCCTCTTCTGCTCTGATTCCATCCAAATATCGGAGTCTAGGAAGCTGGATTCTTTGAAGACATCATTTTCTCTTCTGATGGACTCAGAATGATTAAGTGCAGATAGAAAAGTGAATTCCCATTTATTAAATCAATATTTACCTCATCAAACTTTGTAATGTTTTACCTATAATTTTACTTATTATTAGATATCACCAGCTTTAAAAGTCTCTCTGAAAACAGGAATATCTTTATACTTTCATGAAAAAAATTCTGCACTTCTAACAACTAACCTGTGGCATTAAGACTTTATTCTGGACCTTCTTCGGATCAGACTTTCTCAGGAGGACTGTAAACTTTGGGGATGTTTCTCTCAGCTCATAAGCCCGTCTACATTGCATCAGTCTCTGCAGTGGAGAGGAGACACCCAGACCCCTCTGTTTGTATTGACTTTCCCATCCTTCTGTAAATTATTTTGGTGGCCGATGCTTAGCTCTTCCTGCCTTTTTCAGAAGAATTCTTTATCACGATTTCTTGAATGTGAACTTTGAGAGTTTAATTTTGCTTAAAAACTTTTATCCGTTGAATTTTGATGAAGTGTGTCTTTCCCTTTCTACAGTAAACTAACAGAGGAGAGAGTGAAGCTTGAATTTATCTCACACTATCTCTGGTTTACTGTGTTCAATATCCTCTTTCAGAGTTCATTTTTATTCTTAATAGTTTGGAAACATCAACTTACTTGTAGCTCAGAGAAATGATTTCAAGTACATTGGAGGGCATAATATTAGCCATAAATGACTGTAAAATTTGTATGCTATGTCTGTAGGGCCAGTATCCTAAAACAGTACTAGCCGAAATCCTGTATTTGCATGATATAGAGTTACAGCATCTTTGTCTTTTTGCAAAATGAATGAACATTTGTAAATAGAAACCACAACTCTTATTCAAAGATATTGAGATCGAGGGACAGCTCCAAGCCTGGTGACAGCTTTGTCTTTCTAAAAAGGGATCACGAATGGGGCACCTGGGTAGCTCAGTCAGTTGAACATTTGCCTTCAGCTCAGCTCATGAATCTTGCAATTTGTGGGTTCCAGTCCCACATCAGACTCACTGCTGTCAGCGCAGAGCCAGTTTTGGAGACTCTGTCTCCCTCTTTCTTTCTCTGCCCCTCCCTCACTTGCACATGTTCTCTCTCTCTCTCTCTCAAAAATAAATAAACATTTAAAATTGGACCAGGGAGCAGGGGCACACAGCCGGTGGTGGAAGTGGTATGCCCTGGGTCCAGGAGATAATGGATTAGAGTGTCTATGGAGAATAATTTTTCTAACTATGTCTTAAAAAATAATAGCACCAACTCAAATTCCGTCTCCCTTGTGTTACTGGCATTTTCTGGTAATTCTGAGCCACCTCACTGACAGAATACTTAGTTCCCATCACTGGGGCGAGGTCCTCACACAGCCCCCACCCCCTCCCTCCTTGGTACTGTGCCTGCAATTGGGCAAGACAGCACTTAATTCACCAGTGGACAAACAGCCTGCTTTAGAACACAGTGGCTACTTCCACAGAACCATAGGTTAGCACGTGGCATTATCTTTAATCCTATCATCTCTGGAATTCATGGCTTAAGTGTGTGTGTGCACACGCACACGTGTGTGCATGTGTGCCTTTGCATGTGTGCGTGCATGTGTGTTCCTAAGTGTGTATGTGTTTTAATGTATTTGATCTCTGAAGCCAATCATCTTGCAGGAAATTCTATCTTAGTCTTGTCTTTGAAGGGGGTGCCTCTTGAAGAGTCTGGCAAGGATTCTGAAAGTCACAAGTAGTCTCGGGTGGTCTTCTAGCTGGAAAGAGAGTGGCTCTATCACTTCCATGCAAGCTTTGTCGTCCAGACATTTTGTGACGGTCCCTAATTCTGTAGATCTCAGAATTTAGTGCTCCTTGACCCTGAGTAGCCATGGAAGGTCCTGTTACTTCCAGGGACACTGGGCTGCCGATGTCCAGGGAGTCTATATGCTCTGGGGGGGAGTCAGGGTCGGGGAAGGGGAATAATTGGTGAAGGAGAGCTGGAGATTACACACAGACAATGCAAAATGGCTGAATGGCGCCATGCTTTCAGCTCGTTCCGAAAAGAAGACCGAGCTTTCTCTAGCAAGAACTGGACTTTAGGGGAGAGAAAGCCTGTGATTCTGAATCAGAGCGGGAAGAGAGAGGAGAAAGGATGCATGAAGATAGAGGAGCAGTTCCCCATGGCCTTGGGAGGTTGCAGAGTCTGGGCCTGATCTGGGTAGCTTTTGAGCACTGAGAAAATAATCAGTGTGATCTCTGTGGACCTGGTTGCCAGAGAAGCGAGTGGGGCACAGATGTTTCAGTGAGGGCAAAGCGGGGCTGAGCACTGAGGCCCAAAGACCAGCAGTGAGTGTCCAGCTCAGCGGAGGGGAGCATGGCTGGAGGCTTAGCCTTGAACGCCTCTCTTCCAATGCTAGGATGTCATCCCTGGGGAGAAAGGAAGAGGAAAAGAAGGAGCAAATGTTGAATTGATCAAAAGAGACCTAGTTTAAACTGAAAATGAGTGAGTTTATCTTGTATGGGCAAATTTTCCATCATTGACTCAAATAGGGCTCCAGTGCTAATTAAATTCAATGGTAGTGCAAAACACGCTTATACCCATGCCAGCCCAGTTTCATGACTACTCACTGTGTGCTGCTGCTCATAGTCTTCACGGTCTTGGTGAACTTGTCCTAGATATAGACTTTAAGTACCGACTCCTCCTCAATGGATTTATCCAGAAGGTCTTGCTTCCTTCCAAAATGCTGGCCGTGCCTGAGACGTTCTGTCCCATTCACCTGAGTCTGCCGTGTCTTGGCTCTTTTTACCTGCTCTGCTTCTTCTGGGATCTCATCGGTGAAAGCCATTTCAAAACTTATTTGGTGCAAAAGTCTCTTTCTGCCCAAGAACCAAATTATAAACAAATCACCCTTTGAATAGAAACACTGATGCCTCAGGGTGCCTGATGGCTCAAATGGTTAAGCATATGAATTCAGTCAAGGTCATGATCTCACAGTTTGTGAGGCGGAACCCCACCTCAGGCTCTCTGTCAGCACAAAGCCCAGTTTGGATCCTCTATCTTCCTCTCTCTCTGTCCCACCCTCTCCCCCCTCTCAAAAATAAATAAACATTAAAAAAAAGGAAACACTAATGCCTTGACCATTGCTCATTCATTTAATCATCCAAAATGAGAATAAAGTAAGAATATTTTTAGACATTTAAAGTTTAAGAGAGCTTGCAATGCAGAGATCTTCATCAAAGGAAGTTTAAAAAGGGGCGCCTGGGTGGCTCAGTCAGTTGAACGTCAGACTCTTGACTTTGGCTCAGGTCATGATCTCAGGCTTTCTGGGTTTGAACCCTGCATCAGGCTCTGTGCTGTCAGCATAGAGCCTGCTTGGGTTCTCTCTCTCCCTTCTTCTTTCTGCCCCTTCCTTGCTGGATCTCTCTCAACATAAATAAATAAACTTAAAAAATAAAAAGAAAGTTTAAAAAGATACATTCCAGCAAGCAGTGAAGTGAATATAGAAAAAAGACCTGTAACACAAAAAAGAATGTAAAATGTAAGGAACCAAAAAAAGGATTTTTAAAATTTTGTTACTGTTTATTTATTTTTTAGAGAGAGAGAGAGAGAAGCAGAGAGAGAGGGAGACACAGATCTGAAGCAGGCTCTAGGCTGTCAGCACAGATCCCCATGCAGGTCTTGAACTCACAAACTTTGAGTTCATGACCTGAGCAGAGGTTGGATGCTTAACAGACTGAGCCACTCAGGCACCTCAGAAGGATGTTTTGTCTAATATGAAGAACCAAACAGATGGAAATACCCTTTCAGATTTCTTACAGTTTTCTTAATATTTTTTTTGTTCTTTTCTTGCTGTGTTTTAATTTTTGAAGATCTACTTAAGGACATTTTTCTCTTTCTATTTATGTTAGAAAATAAGAATTCATGACTCTTCCATATATATGAGTTATGAACAATTACTTTCAAATATATGTGATATAAATGAGAGAGTACCAGATGTCAAATGTGAGGCAGGTAAAAAGCACCAAAATAAATCATGGACCGTTTTCATCTGAAACAACTATTTCAGTTTGGAATAGCAATCAGAGGGGTGCCTGGGGGGCTCAGTGGGTTATGTGCCAACTTGGGTTCAGGTTCTTGCGGTTCACTAGTTCGAGCTCTGTGTTGGCAGCTCAGAGCCTGGAGCCTGCTTCGGATGCTGTGTCTCCCACTCCCTCTGCCCCTCCCCTGCTCAAGCTCTGTCTTTGTCTCTCTTAAAAATAAATAAAAACATTAAAGAATAAATAAAAGAAAGAAAGTAATCTGAAACTCTAACTTGTGATCTAATTAAAAATATCTCTGGTTGAATGAGTATGCATATTTTAATGTAATTATTAAGGTACTAAATCAAGAAATCCACATTTTTAATCCCTCCGCTACCGTGCTGATCAGAGTAAGGATGCTTTTTAAAATTTCTCACTTTAATGTTCTCATTTTGTGAAAAGAAAATGGAATTATTACTCATCAAGGAGCATAATTATGAGGGTTTATATTATACAAAATTAAAATTTAATGCTTTTATGGACATCCATAGTTCAGAAGTCATTCTTAGGTGATGAGAGTTATGCTTCTTAATCTTCTAAGAGTTGTTTATAATGATTAGCTATTATGCACTTAAAAATTTTTTTTAAGGTTCATTTTTGGAGAGAGAGACAGAGTGCAAGCAGGAGAGGGGCAGAGAGAGAGGGAGACACAGAATCGGAAGCAGGCTCCAGGCTCTGTGCTGTCAGCACAGAGCCCGATGCGGGGTTCAAACCCACGAACCGTGAGATCATGACCTGAGCTGAAGTTGGACGCTTCACCGACTGAGCCACCCAGGAGCCTCTACGATTCACTTTTATGCTGGGCTTGTTCACTTCTGTGTCCTCCCTCGTGTGAGGACACAGCTCTGGGAGGCTTTTGCAGAAGGATAAAGCATTATGCCCCCAGGTCCACAGCTGTGACAGCATGGCTTTTATAGAGAAAAACGCTGGTGACTATTGAAAGCTGAAAGATGATATAAGTGCTTTGGGAGAAAATTCATATTAATGGGAATTGGAAATACATAAATCTGGAGACATATTTTTCCAGGTATGTAACTACCTAAATATTAGCTCAGTTATCTCATTGATTTCTCCTCTCTTCCAGACTTGCTTCTCCTTCTGTACGTCCTCTCTTGATTAAGGTCCCCCAAACCCAGCCAGATGCTTAGTCTAGAAACATCTATGTCGTGTTTTTCTCTACTACTTTTTTCACATACGCTTTCTTTCCTAAATGATTGCTCACTCTTCTAAACCTAAGTTTTAATAGTATTTACCTCTTCACTCCTTCTTGCTCTTTTGGTCATTGGGTTCTTTTGAATCCATCCGAATGCCATTGCCATGATTCTGGCATTATGATTGTTCACCTAGATTAAGGAATGGCCTCTCCTCTGGCTTCCCGGCCCTCATCGCTGCCTGCTTTCCTACCCTCTACACTGTTGGCAGAATAATTTTCTTAAATAACATCTGATGTTGTCATTAAAGGATTTGATAGCACCTCATTGTCCGTGGAAGAATCCCGTTGCTTTACTGTGGCACATAACCCACTTCGTTTTGGCATCAGAGCAGTAGAGCTGACAAGCCACATACATGCTTTCCCATCACACGCCTGATGTTTCAACTTTGTGACCTTCCCAGTCATCCCCTAACACACCTGGCTGTTTCATACTTCCTGCTTTGGACCTTCTATTTCTCTGTCTGAAATGCTTTTCTTCCTCTCCCTCCGCCCTCCTCCCTTTTCCCTCTTCCCCCCTACTCTTCTCCCCAAGAGCCACACCAAATGCCACCTTGTTTGTGATGCTCCCCAAAGGGAGAGTGTATGGCTTTTTGCAATAGGTTTGTAAAGTATATTTTGTAGACCTCATAGGGAATGCTTATAGCATTAATTTATACTGTTTATATTTTCTGTCTTCCTTAGTTAGACTTTAGATTCCCAAAGACCTTGTCTTGTTTGTCTTCATAATTGTCTCTGGACCCCAAAGTTTACTTGCATGAGATGGATCCAAGATAAATGTTTTCTGAATGAATGAAGAAATGAGGCTCCGTGAAGGTAAAGATCTTGCTGAACTTCAGAAAATGAACCATGACAGAATTGGAGGAAGAACACAGATCTTTTGACTTTCAACTTATTTCATGCTCTTTTGGCCGCAATGTTAAAAAGTTTATTTTCCTCCAATTATAAATCTAATTCTTTGTAGAAAATAAAGAATAGGGACAGAGGAGTATGTGGAAAATTATTATTTTTTTTTTGGAGTTACTGACACTTCGGTGTCTTTCCAGTGTTTTTACAAAATGTTGTACCTGCCTTTATGCGGATTTATCATAATTTCCTATCCCCTCCATCATTGTTTGACATTGATATTGTTCCCATATTCTTTTTCTGTTATCGTATATACAAGTGTCATCAGCAAATCTGCATACCATGTTTTTTTCTGTACCAGCTATTTCTTTTTTTTTTTTTTAATGTTTTATTTATTTTTGATACAGAGAGAGACAGAGCATGAGAAGGGGAGGGTCAGAGAGAGAGGGAGACACAAAACCCGAAGCAGGCTCCAGGCTCTGAGCTGGCTGTCAGCACAGAGCCTGACGCGGGGCTCGACCATGAACGTGAGATCTGACCTGAGCCTAAGCAGGAGGCTTAACCGAGTGAGCCACCCAGGCGCCCCTGTACCAGCTATTTCTATACGATAGAGTCCCAGAAGTGCTGCAATGCTGTGATGACTTGGGTTTACCGGGTTTTTCAGCATTCCTTTCCAAATTTTGTATACTTTTATAATCTCTTTAACTCGTGCTGGCAGCCTCTGACCGTCAGATAAATCCTCTCCTTGGTCTTGCGGTGACTCACGAGAAAGCCGATTCTCAGGGCACACCTATCCCAAGTGCCTGCCGCAGATGCCCTCCGCACATCTTCATCCCTGTTTACTGTTTACCTTTCAGGTGTGAGTAACCCTCCATTACTTAGCACTGCTTGAAACCTGCATGCCTAAGGATGAACGCAGCCAGCTTACAAAAGGTTTAGAGAAGCTGGCCAAGGTTTGGGGAAACCAAGGAAAATGATTTAAAGTTTTTTTTTTTTTAATTGGGTTTCACGAGAAAACTGAGGGCTCTTCTAAACATGTGAGTGTGTAACTCTGTGGGGGTGGTTGGGGGCGTGGAGAGCCATCCCTGCTCCTACGAATCTGGCCTGCTGACCTGGGTCCATGCCTTTATTTCTTACTGTGGGAGGGGGTACCTCTACAAAATCCCTGTTAAGATGTATACTTCTCTGGGATGAGTAAATCCCATCACCGTTGGTGTTCATTTTTGCATCCCTGGGAGCTGGCTTATCTGATTGGCTAACGTTTCCTTCTTGTCAGTATGTATACCATGGAATGCTACATGGCAATGAGAAGGAATGGAATCTGGCCATTTGTAGCAAAATGGATGGACCTGGAGGGAGTCATGCTAAGTGAAATAAGTCAGGCAGAGAAGGATAGATACTCATAGGTCTAACAGGAGAAATCTAACAGGGGACCATGGGGAGGGGAAAAGAGGTGGGAAGAGTTGGGGAGAGGGAGTGAGGCAAATCATGAGAGACCTTTGAATCCTGAGAACAAACTGAGGGTTGAAGAGAAAGGGGGGAAGGGAAAGGGGGATGATGGTCATGGAGAGGGGGCACTTGTGGGGAAGACCACTGGGTGTGATATGGAAACCAACTTGGTTATAAACTATTTTTAAAAAAATCAAATGAATTCTGAAGGCCTAAGACCTAGGAAAAGGGGCCCTTGAGGTGAGAAAGGTTGCTTCAGAGTGAGGAGTTTTGTCCAAAGGAGTTTTGTCCAAGGTGGGAGATTCTAGACTGCAGCCAAAAGCAAGAGCCTGAGCATCTGGGCACAGCAGGGGACTTGACTTAGGAACAGGACAGAAGGAATTCTGAAAGCAATTCTATTTAATTTTTAAATTTCTTTAAGATCATTTAAACCTAGATCTCCCTCATTTATCTGTTATCTATCTATCTATCATCTATCTATATATCTGATAGATATCTATGGTCTACCTATCATCTATCAATCAATTTATTATATATACATATATATTATTTTTAGTAGAGATGGTGATCAACCATTTTACATACTCAGGACAAGAAGGAGGAAAGGACAGAATGATGTAGTTAAAAGAGCCTCCATCGGGGTGAAAAGAGTCAGGGTCTTCCAATAACTTGGGGTGTGACTGTGGGGAAGCTACTTGGTCTCTGCACAGTTTCTTCTTTGATAAAAAGGAAAATGATAACTTCTCTGCCTAACTCATAAAATTTTATATGGCAAGATGAAAGTTACATGTGAAAATGTCCTGAAAGAATTAACTCCATAAAAAGATCAGCTCTTTCTTCTATTAGAAAAACCATATGACATACCACTCCCCGCCTCACAAAAAAAAAAAAAAAAAAAAAATTCACAGACCTGAGTTCAAATCCCAAATATGACCAAATATGACACTTAGCACCTGTGATGTTGGGCAGGGTAAACTTTTAGCCCCTTACTTTTGTAAAAATGTGAAGTCACTTCAATCTCATAGAACTACTTGGTGACATTAAAGGAGTTAATGCAGGGACACGTTGGTGGCTCAGTTGGTTGGACATTAGGCTCTTGATTTCAGCTCAGATCATCATCTCCCAGTTCCTGGGTTTGAGCCCTGTGTAGGGCTCTGTGCTGACAGCTTGGAGCCTGCTTGGGATTCTCAGTCTCCCTTTCTCTCTGCGGTGAGTGCACACTCTCAAAAATAAATAAAATAATAATAGTAATCATAAAAAAGTTAACGCAGGCATAGCGCCAGACACAGAGTAAACAGACAGGGACTATTTGTTTTAGTCTCCTCTTCCCTTCCATGATGTCTGCATTCAGGCGAGATGGATGCGATTGGTGAGTGAGGAGAGGTAAAGCAACGGGGCGGCTAAATGACAGACAAGATGCAATGGGATCATCCACCCATGAGATCATCCGAAGTGTGTTCCCACAGTCTGGGAACTTCGTGGCTCCCGCAGGAAGCCTCAGCAATGCACTAAAAAACCTAATTATGCAAGTAATAGCCACAGACCATCGGCTGACAGCTGGCGATTGAAATACTCCTGAGGGGCTGATAAAAGTTCTGTCTGGACTGTTGGTTACTTTTGTTCGTGATTGCCACGATTCGTTCGTCAGTAGACCTTTATGCTTTTCCTAATCGAGATTTCTTATCTCCTAAGCAAGCTATTATAAAATAGCTCTGGCCTCCCTCGCTGATGTGTGTGAATGTGTGTTTAAATCAAGCGAATGTTTGTTTCGGATCAGCCACACACAGAACGGGTCCCAGCGTGCAGCTCACGTGCTCCTCCTGCCTGCTCTGTCGTTCATTAGCGAGCTGTGCGTGGTGCCAGTCACCGTATGGCTTTGGGCTGGAGGAATGTGGCACAGAGATAGGAAGAGATATTAAATTGTTAAGAAAGATGAGAATCGTTTTGTGAAATTTGGTCCTTTGGAATCCTTGCTGTCATGCCTATTTCACTAGCTTTGGGTCCTCGAATCTGCAGGTCTTCTAGGGAGCAAAGCCCATCCAAGTTCCCAAACCCTTCCAGATACTTCGGAAGCCTCATTAGCCTGTGGCTTCCCCCCAAGGTGGTGAGGAGACAGGGAAAGAAGTTTTCTTTGTGGTTGTTTAATTCCAAGCTCTTAGGACATTGCTTGGCAACGGAGAGAGCATTTTCTGATTGTTGAATAAACACAAACATTAAACATCTTAAGCACCTTTTTCAGATCTGGAAAGCAGACAGCATAGAATGGGAAAACCCATTCTAGTTGGGATATTTTGGAAATATTATCTCTTTGAGATCTAGCTAAGTTACCAGTACCCTTTACTGTTCTCTTCCTCCTCCTCCCTCTTTATAAAGGAGAAAGGAAGTGGTTTCTTAACTAAACATTAAAAAGAAATGTAACATTTTGTATTTGGCACATTTTACCTTGTGAAATGTCAGTGCTGATGTAATTGCTTCTTCTCTTACTATTATTATTTTTTTATTTTTTTGGTGTGAATCGCATGAGACCACTTTTTTCAGGTTGTATGTTCTTGAGAGATAAGTTTTTTCTGAAATGAATGGCTGTAGCAAATGTTTTGGCTTGGGGCTGCAGGAAACCAACACTTACAAACATTTATTTGAGAGGGAAGAGTTACATTCCGCTACCCTTGAGTTTCAGAAAGGTGTGGGGCTGGGCTGGGGGAAGGAGACCAGAAGCTTTTCAGAAGGAAATTGGAAGAAGGTGGGAGGCAGTGGGGGGGTCCAAAGGTTAGATTCTTGTTGCTGTTTTACCCCAATATTTTTGTCTTCTTCCAAATATTTTGCTTTCACAGGGTTGGAAAAAGAGCTAATGACTATGGTTTAACATCCACACGTCTCAAAGAAAATTGGTTTTACTTAAGTGCACTTTACTTGAAGAGCAGTTTTATGAGCAAAATACCAAAAAAAAAAAAAAAAGCCAATGTTAGAAACTGTTTCTTCTAAGTAAAAAAATTAAGAAAAAATCCAGAATGCACTTAAGAGTTCCACTGTTGTTGAAACTTGGGCACAGATAGCATTCCAGAGTTGTGGTCCTCAGTTCCCCCAGGACAAGCTGGTCCTGGATAACAAAGAAAATTAGAAAATTCTGGGCTCCAACATTTTAATAGCAGCGTAACTATCAAAAAAAGTCCAGGGGCGCCTGGGTTCCTCAGTTGCGTAGGCATCCAACTTTGGCTCAGGTCATGAGTTTGTGAGTTTGAGCCCTGCATCGGGCTGTGTGCTGACAGCTCAGAGCCCGGAGTCTGCTTTGGATTCTGTGTCTTCCTCTTTCTCTGCCCCTCCCCCACTAGTGCTCTGTCTCTCTCTCTCTCTCTCTCAAAAATAAATAAACATTAAAAAAATTTTTTAAGTCTATACTGTAAAGTCTATGAAGGTCATTACCACATATAACACAAAGTGCTCATTTTGCCATACATAAAAATAATGTTAATAATAATCAAAATGCATATTGATAACATTAAAACAGTTATGTATAAAATTTAAAACAAAAGGACAATAAAATAAGAATCTTTTTTCAATATAACACCTTAGCAATTTTAAGCAAACAGTAGTTTTCATATTGATTTGTTGGTTTTATCTAGTTATTCAACTTCTTCCCAGCCCTTTACAAAAATTTATTTGAGTGTCTGGGCAGAACAGTGAAAGTTTGTTTTCTTGTATCATTCTTCAAATACTTTTTAAAAGCAGTTTTAGTTAAAGAGAAAGCATTCTGTATGATGAGAATTTTAATGTAAAACAACGGAGGGGCGCCTGACTGGCTCAGTCAGTAAAGCATGCGATTCTAGGTCTCAGGGTTGTAAATTCAAGCCACACATTAGGCATGGAGCCTACTTAAAATAAAACAAAATAGGGGTGCCTGGAAGGCTCAGTCAGTAAAGCGTCCAACGTGATCTCATGGTTTGTGAGTTTGAGCCCCAGCTCTGTGCTGATGGCTTGGAACCTGGAACCTGCTTTGGTTTCTGCTTCTCCCTCTCGGCCCTCTGCTGTCCGTGCGCTCTCTCTCTCTCTCTCAAAAATAAAATAAACATTAAAAAAAATTAAATTAAATTAAATTAGTGTAAAAACATGGATTCATGTTCAGATTTTATGAAAATTATGTTAATAAATTCATCAGTGGCTTTAATTTTTTTTTTTTTAATTTTGATGCTTTTACCCAAAACAGTAACTGCACTGGTGATAATTGTGGTAAGACACTTTGATGATTTTCCTACTGAATTTTTATCCATTTGGAAGACTTGGAAAAAAGGATGCCAACATGACTGAAATTTACTTGAAATTGGACATCCATCTGGGTTGCAACCAAATATACTTAAAAGTGATGAGTAACAGCGTAATCCTTGTGCTTAAAGAACTAAGGATCTTCAGCTGAAAGCTTTTTTTTGTACCTCACAGCATTGTTTATTATGTGAATTTTTTAACTGTTTATTTATTTTTGAGAGAGAGGGAGAGAAATAGGGAGCGAACAGAGGAGGGGCAGAGAGAGAGGGAAACAGACAATCCCAAGCAGGGTCCACACTGTCAGCTCAGAGCCTGACATGGGGCTCAACCTCACAAACCATGAGGTCATGACCTGAGCAGAAATTAAGAGTTGGACACTTAGCCACCCAGTTGCTCCATTGTGTGAATCTTTTTACAATACAAACAAAAGAAATATGGAAATGCAATATATGAATACAGCTGAATGCAGAATGGTGACTTTTTTTCTTTTAAAGAGGCCATGATTCCATTTCTAGTAAACTAAAGAGACTGCACATAGGTCGAAATAGGTTGGCCGTTAGCTTCACAATTAGAAAACTGCTGAAAGAAGCTGAAACAGGCAATGTAAAATATTTTAAATACCCTTTGGATTTTGGAATTTCAGTTAGGTAAGTATTTCAACACAGGAAATATGGTTAAAAAGGCATTTTGCCTAGTCTTTAAAATAATGGCATTGTTTGCTCTTGAATTATGCATGAATAGGATAAAAGCTATTCCTTTTTAATAGAAACGGTCAAGTAACAAATATCAACCTTTGCCAAAGCTCCTGGCCTTTCTTGATGACAGCCGAGTGTTCTGAACCCTGCCATCTAAAACCAAAGAAAGGTCAAATACACTGCAAAGAGGATTTCACCCAAAATTAAAAAAATATTAAAATTATGAAAATTTACTATTAAAAAATTTGACTTACGTGAGCCGCCTGTAGAGCACAGATCTGTTATAAATCATCAGCACTTCCTGCCCTCCTCGCCTCCCTCTCTTCTCTCTTCTTTCCTTAATGGATCTATTGTGGGCACCACCATGTTTCTAGGACTATGCTAGGTGCCAAGAAGTCATTTTAGTATTGAGATCAATTTTGGCAGATATAGCAATAGCAGGATTTGTCCAAGATCAGTTTTGAAGTTTGCTCCCTACCTATGAAAATCCAGCTCTAGAGTCGGGTGAGGATGAGATAATAGTCCAAGCCTGGTGCTTACTCTCCTTCAAAAGGTATCTCTGGGCTGAGTCTGCACATAGACTCCCCAACCCGCTTTCACCACAGCTGCCCACACGTTTCTCAGGCCTGCCTAACCCAGGGAGTGAACCGTCCTTCTGGATCCCTGAACGTGGGCTATTATTCATTACACCCCAGCAGGCAGCCTCCTTTGGAAGGATTCCTACATTGGGTGTCACGTTACCTGTGCTTCCTGGCACCAGCTGCTCACACCTGCAGCCTCCTGGTGAGGCCCATGGGAGGCCACTGAGATGCCACCTCTGGAGCAGAGAAGTCCGAGTTGACAGCACCAAGGACAGAACCCAGACTTCCAGGCTGACTGCAGCGAGAGACTTCGAAAGCTTCAGATTGGAGACACTGTGCTTTTTCATTTATTTTTATAGAAGCAAGAAAGGCAGCGGTGTGGAAGATGGTGACTCACATGATTTTGCTACACTGCTTAGTGTTTCTTTGGCCCACCGAGTCCTGCAGGACATTATCTCAGGTAAGCAAAGGGCGGTAGGAAAAGGAACTGGTGGGGAGAGAGCAAATGGAAATGAAAACCCATCCGTCAGGCGGCTCGTAGTTATCTGTGTCCAAGTGTAGGGAGAAGGTAGTGGTCCAGCCATAAGAAATTACAGCTATACGCAACCAAACGTTTTAGCTAATAGCCTCAAGCGATTTCCCCTTTGATATTTTCTATACGTTCCTGAGATGCAGTGAGGCTCAAATGATTTAAGGTTGATAAACTATTTTTTTCCGTATCATTTGACGGTGAAGACTTTCATTGCTCATCACCAAGCAATGCTACTTCTGCAGAGGCACTTGAAAATGTGGGGGCGGTGAGGCATGTCACAATCACTGGGAGATAGTTGATGGCATTTTGTGGGCAGGACCTAGGAATGGTCTGGCTCAGTGAAGCATCATTCCACCCAGAATTAGAATCCTGGTGGTGAACACAGTGGATGGGCCAGAAGGAGACATGAGAAACTCTGACAGCCAATGGTTAATCAAGGTTTAACTGGGGTGAAGTTTGTAGTAATGTACTATTTGTAAGTGTTGTGGGGGGAGTGAGCCCTGTGACCCTCTCTAGAATATTTTCCCTCATACTGTAAGTCATGTTAATGTCCTTAACAGTTACTTACTTCAACTAATGTGTGGAGAATCATTGAGAGATTGAGAGAAAGAGAGGGAGAGAAGGACATAAGACTACTCTGACCTTCTTAGGAACAGTGTATTATTATTGGACTACAAGTTCTGGACAGGAACTCCATCTCTTACAATCAGATAGGGAAACTGAGATTCGTGGTCTGGAATGTGATTTTCTTGAGGTTACATACCTACCCAGCCCCGTGACCAACGCCACAGCCCCTGTGTTTTCAGATTCTGTTTCTTGTTCTTCCCATTTTAATATGTGCCTTCTTAGCAAAATTCTCCTTAGGATAGAATACTTTGGAAATTCTATAATTTCAAAATTATATTTCTTTACCTTATAAGTGGCACTCCACTGGCTGGGAATTCTCTTTGTGACTTCCTTTTCCCCCAGCACTGAACTGGTACCTGGGTTCTGGGAGAGGCTAAAGACTCTTTGTGAAAGAACTCTTCCAGAAGGCATCCCAACCCCACAGCTTGGTTCTTTTTCCCTTCATTGCCTCATCCATATTTTCCCACAAGACAGAACTTAGACAGTATGCAGAACCTGGGAGGTTGACTTTGTTTTCCTGGTTATTGGGGATCACCTTACGAACATTCCATCCTTTTCTTCTCGATTTACAAGCTGCTGGCTGCTGAGTTTCTGAGTGCTACTGCTCCCCTGCCCTGCATTCAGGCAGCTTTTCAGGTTGAGCAGATCACAGGTGTTCAAAGGGTCTTATGTTGAAGATTGTAGACTTTTTTCTTTGTAGAGAGAGAGAGAAAGCACTAGTTGGGGAGAGGGAAAGAGGGATTGAAAGAGAGAGAAGAGTCTGACATGGGGCTCGATCCCATGACTCTGGGATCACGACCTGAGCCAAAATCAAGAGCTGGACGCTCAACTGACTGAGCCACCCAGGCACTCCTGGAGATTGTAGACATCTGAAGCTCAAGTGGCTCATGTTGGATGCCACCCTAGAAATGAAATGACCAGGAGGAGTTGTATATGGCTTTGTGCTTTGGCAAATTAACTGGGAAGAAGTAAATCAGATCTTTCACTTAAGAAGGCAGAATTTCTAGAGTTCCTTTTAAATAACATGCCATGGTCTTCTGCCCACATATCTGATCAATGTAAGGGACTTGACTGTAGTCTGTTTACTGGGCCTAGTGTTATCCAGAGTTGTTCACTTAAAAAAAAAAAAGACCTTATTGAGTAATTTCTACACCCAACACAGGGCTTAGACTTACAACCTCAGGATCAACACTTCCAGTCAGCCAAGCACCCCTGGAGTTTCACTTTAAAGTGCATTAGAGACCATGGCTCTCTCAGGATGAGTTTAGGGTGTCACTTCCCTACACCCTCCATCCTCCTTTGCCTTTTCCACATGCGTATGGGCCGGCATGGTGGAAAGAACAGTGTTGTAGGATTGAGAAGAGCTGGGTTCTATTTCCAGCTTTAAGAGGAGCCCTCTGCACATTTTTGCATAAATCACCTTGTCTATCAAGGATGCGCTTTCCTTATTTATAAAATAAGAAGGTCTTTCAAAACTCAGAAAATGCCATTGTGTTATTCTTGTTGGGTCAAGAGCCTTTAAGTCTTCCAGGTATAAAATAATGCTTGAATCTGTAGATTGTGAAGTGAGAAGTCATCTTAGCTCAGTGCTTTGAAGGATGTTGTATTTCATGAGTCATTGGTGATACATACCTTCTTACCTTAGACAGACCCTAGATGCTCAATTCAGATTCTCCATAAATTCTTGTTTGGTAGAGAAAATGGAAGTTTTGGGCTTGTTTCTTGATAACACAGAGAGAAGCAATATTGTGAAGGAGAAAGGGACATGAATTCTACATGTTAGTCATACAGCTGAGTCATTGAATTTCTAGTACCTTCCCTAGTGGTTTAGATTTTAGAATGCAAGTTGGAGAAATGGACCATGGTTTTACCCATCCACTAGAGAGCAAACTTCTAGTACAAAAACAGGAAGTTTCAGTGTTTCTCTCTCTCCCTACGCACACACACACACACACATGCGCGTGCACATGCATGTCAGTATATACATACAAACTAATATGTATATGCACACATATGTACAAGACACAGACGTAGCATTTTAGGAGGGTATAAAAAACACAATACAAAATCCATGTTCTTGAGGAACATAAAATGTAACTGAGGAGATAATATGCATATATAAAAATGGTTTGATAGTGAAAAGCAGGAAGGTGAGTATATGTGAAGCATTGAATGAGTGGTATGATGGTGCAGACAACAAATCCTACAGGAGACAGAGAGGGAAGGATGTATCATTTCAAACTGGAAAGGCTTCTTGGAAGAGACAAACTTGAACTTTGTATTAATAGGTATTCAGAGAATAATAACAGGGGCTAAATCTTAAATACCACTTACAATATTCGAGGCCCCATTCTAAGTGTTTCCCATAGATGATCTCATTTATTCTTCATTAACGTGCTCTGAGGTATCATACAATTATAATAGTATCATTCTTACCCTACTTTATGGAAGAGGAAACTAGGGCCCAGAGAGACGGACTTTTTCAACGTCTCAAGTAATGGTGTTGGGATTTGAACCCAGGTGGTCTGCTCCAAGAATACACCCCTTGACCAAATGAGATACTGCTGCTCAGTGAGGGGTCCAGTCTGATCTGAATGGCTGGGATGTAGGGGGGTTTTAATCAGGAGGAGTGGGAAATGCTCATGATAGAGGGAAGAAAGATTTGAAGAGAGTTCTGTTAAAGAAAAAGAATACAGGGATGTCTGGATGGCTGAGTCGGTTAAGCATCCAATTCTTGATTTCGGCTCAAGTCATGATCTCATGGTTCGGGAGATTGAGCCAAAGTCTGGCTTTGTGCTGATAGGGTGGAGTCTGCTTGGAGTTTTCTCTCTCTCTCTCTCTCTCTCTCTCTCTCTCTCTCTCTCAATCTGTCTCTCTCTCTCTCTCCCCCTGCCCCTCTTCCACTCTCTCTCTCAAAATAAAATAAAAATAAAGTTTTTTTTTAAAAAAGAAAAATAATACAAAATTACAAGTACAAAATTGAGGGCAAGATGAGAATCTACTTAGGAAAGTAATTACAACAAATTCAAATTTAAGAATGCTGAAGGGAATTAGATTCAGTAATTATTCAGCATTATTCAGTAATAAATTCAGTAAAATAACAATATACATATATATATTACATTGACAGTTTTATTTAATTTTTTAAATATAACATTATCAAATTGGCTTACACACAACACTCAGTGCTCATCCCAGCAAGTGCTCTTCTCAGTGGCCATCACCCACTTTCCCCTCTCCTCTACCCCCCATCAACCCTCAGTTTGTTCTCTGTATTTAAGAGTCTATTATGGTTTGCCTCCCTCCCTCTCTGTTCGTAACTATTTTATCCCCTTCCCTTCCCTCATAGTCTTCTCTTAAGCTTCTCAAGATCCATATATGAGTGAAAACATGGTATCTGTATTTCTCTGACTCACTTCACTCCAGTTCCATCCACATTGCTGCAAATGGCATCAACTGATGGATGGATAAAGAAGATGTGGTTTATATACACAGTGGAGTACTACTTGCCAGTGAGAAAGAATAAAATAACAATATTTTAATTCATGAACTGCCCACATTTTTGTCTCTGCATTTTTGGCTGCATGCTTGCATGCCAATAATTTTATATTTTTATACTGAAAAAAGAAAAATTACTCAGTTTTCACTCTAGCATTGCTGATTCAATTTGTTTTTATTACTGCTAGTTTAGAAGAATATCTTTCAGCTTCTCACTTCATTATTAGTAACACTATGTAAATGTGTAAGACTTTTGTCAACTCTGGGAAAATGTCTACTGAGTTTCTTTCATATATGACCTGCAAAGAGTCCAGAACACTTAGAATTTTCTTGTTCTGTGACCAATTGTAAATACCCTTAGAGTAAACACCACTTTTGTGTTGATGTTCTCCTTGTAATGTGCTAATGACTGCAAGCTACATAAATATATACTATTAAATTCAAACTAGATTATCCCCAACTCAACTTCTACTTCTCCAGATTCCATAAATAGCCATAGCCTAAGGCTATCCAAAATGAGGGAGAATGTGAAGGAAGGAAAGGTGGGGTGGCAAAAAATTGTGGTCTGAACAGATGGTGGTGAAGCTATTTTGCTTTTGAAATTTTAAGAAAATATATGACCATGTGACCACATTGCTAGACCCTCTCTCAGTGCATAGAGGGGGCCCCTACACACTAGGGATTCCACAGCCTAACCTTCAGTAGTCTCCATGTAAGTTTGCCTTTGATCCTGGTGTACCTTTGCTCAGCTCCTGCTGAGTAGCAGTGGGAAAAAGCCATCCAGGCTGATGAGAAAATGGGGCCATGAGTTGTGATCTCAGTGTTTGGAGGCATCTTGGCATCAGAGCTGAGTCTGATGTGGCTGTTAGTCTGTGACTAATGTGAATCATTGGGCTAGCATATCAACAATTAATTTTCATGTGAATTTTGATTTTCCCTTTCTAGGTTGGTGACAAAAGCAAGGAGATGTCTACCAGGCCACACGGTATGTCGGCAGTGGTTAGTCATCAAACAAGCTTTTATGTTCATTATTGTGCTAGAGAGCCATGCTCATGGCATGGCAGATGTGACACCTTGATAGCTTGCATTTGGACTGTTGATTTTTCTCCTATTAAGTTGTACCTATGACCCCGGCTCCCCTCTCCTCCCAGCACCCTCTGCTCCTGGCCTGAGAGTTCTTTGCCATAAACTCTTCCAAGTGAGCTGACTCAGACTGGAGCAGTGGCTAGAACAGGTCTATGAGAGCTTGTTCGTAACATAACTCATTATGAAGTTCTGGAGCTGAGAGCTTTCTCCCAGCGTTTATACGGTGCTGGGAAGCTGGAGGAGTTATAGGAGGTGTCCAGGAGGTTCCTGTGGGGTGTAACAGACCTAGCAGACTAAACACGGGCTCCTGCTTCTCACTTCAACTGGGATAGTTCCACTTTTATCTGTTTTACACGTTTGAGTTCTGGATAACATTTTATTGGAAGCAATAGGTGTTTGTCACTGAAATGATAGGAGGATCACTGATCTATTTCAATCTTTCTCCACTTTGCAAAGAAAACACGCCTGATGTCCACAGGATTTATGTGCCATCACTGTGCTGACATCTTGGTGATTGGCTCGAGCAGCCTGAGCCCCAACCTCTCCATCTAACGCTGATACCTTTTGTTTCCCCAGGTGTATGTGATGGCGCATGTGTGGACAACTCCCACTGCAGTCAACCTTGCCCTCCAGACACTCAGGGAAACATGGGGTTTTCATGCAGGCAAAAGAAATGGCACAAGCTCACTGAAACCTGTCAGACTCTTAATGCCTTCAACATCTTTGAGGTAATATCCTTTCTCTCACACACAGAGTGGAGCCCCCAATTAGCAATGCATTGCACAGTCAATAAGAGAGAGGGAGAGCATAAGGCAGGGTTGGTAGGCAAGTGCGTTTGTACATGAATCCATGAACATGCTCATCTTCTCTCTCTGCACAAAACCAGAGATCCTAGCTATGGGCATCGAAATGTTTGAGCTCTGATCTCCCACACACTTCATGACACAAAGAAACCTGATTTTCAGGTCAGAGCTAGAAGAGCTTTCTAGAAGGATCATGGCCTACTTCTCCATCTTTGCTCTTAGATTTTTAAAATGTTTTTTAAAATTTATTTTGAGGTAGAGAAAGCACATGTGGGGAAGGAGCAGACAGAGAGGGAGAGAGAATACCAAGCAGGCTCTGCACTGACAGTGCAGAGCCCAATGGAGGGCTTGGATTCACGAACTGTGAGGTCATGACCTGAGCTGAAGTTGGATGCTTAACTGACTGGGCCACCCAGACTCCCCAGCTCTTAGCTTTTAAATACGGAGTTGTGACACTCAGAGTAGCCTTTGGTGACCAGCTGCATGGGCAACCTTGAGAATATTTAGATATGCAGAATTCAGACCCCATCCCAGACCTGTTGAATCTGAATTTTCATGTTATCAAGATCCTCAGGTGATTTCTATACTCAGTAAAGCATGAGAAGCAAGCCAACCTAAAGGGAAGGACTTCATTATCAAACAAGAAAACACATTTCCATATGTACTTAAGTTATTATACATTTTTAAAAATCAAATTTTGATAAAGTTAAGACATACTTTTTCTTCTCTTTTTGTTTCATTTACTCCTCTTCTTTTTTGTTTTTTTGTAATTTGCTTTTAATGTTTATTTATTTTTGAGAGAGAGAGAGAGAGAGAGAGAGACAGAGTATGAACGGGGAAGGGCAGAGAGAGAGGGAGACCCAGAATCTGAAGCAGGCTCCATGCTCTGAGCTCTCAGATATGGGGCTTGAACTCACAAGCAGTGAGATCAGACCTGAACCTAAGTCAGATGCTTAACCGACTGAGCCACCCAGACACCTCCTTTTTTTTACTTCTCTTCTAACAGAGGCTTTACCCTTTCTGAAGTTCAACTCCTGATTCCTTCTGAGGAGCCAGTGTTTTAACATCACTTCAGTCCCTGGAACATCCCCATTTAGTGGTTTTGAGTGTGGCCGGGGGGTGGGGGGGTGAGGGGGGAGTGCCAGTGGGTACTTCACCTGAAGTCCCTGACCAGACTTCAGAAGGCCACCCTCTCCAGGGTGTCTATCACCAGGCCCAACCCTAATCTGAGGGACCTACGCAAAGATACACACAGAGAGCCACATACCATATCTAAATGCTGTAATCAGTTTACAGACAGATAAGTAAAAGATATTCTGCTGGCCTCCCCTCCCAGATTCCATCTTGCATCTGTAGTGTGGTGGAAAGCCAAGGCCACATGTTCATAACCCTGAAAACAGGGCCCAGTGGTGGCACCCTGGTGTCATGGTCCATCCTTGGTAGCATAGACTTAGGGGAGAGGCCTACGAAGGCCCTGGAAGTGGACTTGGGGTTGCTAAGCAAGGGTTTTGAGTGTCCAGATGCAGGGACATGAGTTCTGAGTAGGCATATCCTCTAGGTCCAGGCAGACTTTTTGTCCTGTGAAGGGCAGACTAAAGGAGGCTAGAAAGGGGTCCTTTAGAGAGAGGGCTGGCAATTATTTTTCCGTCAAAGTCCAGATAGTTAATATTTTAGTGCTTGTGGGTCATGGGGTCTCTTTTGCGAGTGTTCGACCATGCTGTTGTAGCATGAAAGCAGCCATAGACAATACTTAAATGAATGAGCATATTGGGTTCCAATAAAGCTTTACAAAAAACAGGCAGCCAGTCGGGGACCATGTTTGCTGCTCCTGCACTGAAGTGTGGGCCCCAGAGCCTGAATCTGTAGGAGATACTGTTCATCGTTGTTTTCAGTCATTCTTTTGTCTTGGTGTCAGTTGATTCATCCAAATCTAGTTCAGAATTTCTGTTTTTAAAATATGCATGTGCCTCATGCTTTGCCCCTCAGGAATAGTAAAAATAAGCTTAAATGACACTAGAAATGTATCTATGTGCACAGGACATATATACAATAAACAGTCACAGAATCGGTCTGAAGTGGCATGCTAAAGTTAGCATGTACTCTCTGGAGGGAAGGGATTAAGGAGCAGACAGCTGGCAGGCTGGGACTTTCCTTTTCTGTTCATGTGCCTTGGTATTGGGCAAAATATTCCATAGCAAATGTGACTTTGAAGATGTAAAATTGAAAAACACCATGTAACATACAATTGTGTGATAAGGCTGTCCTCAATGTTTGTGAAGATGCTTTTATATTCAAAACAAATGTAACATAGTCAAAACTTTCTTTTTGCCATTTCTCAGCCAAATTTATATTCGATCCAAGCAGCAGGAGAAAGAACAAAAGTAAATGAGTCTACCAGAAAGTCTGAGACCATCACAGACATGCTGATGCAAAGGTGTCCGGAGGATTTGTCCTGTGTAATCAGGAACATCCGGAACTCTCCACGGATCCCTGGAAACATTGCTGTCATTGTGCAGCTCTTACACAACATATCCACGGTGCTATTGACAGGTGTCGACAAGGCAAAGATGCAGGTGAGTGGCCTTGATTTGGTAGGATGATACCTCAGTGGAAAGGAATGCGGGTTAATTGGAGTATTCAGTAGGCATTTTGGGATCCGAGGACCCCCTCTTTCACATCAGTGTCTGTAATGCCTAGCATAACAATAAGTGTTCAATAAATGCTCAATAAATGTTCACTGAACAATGAACAAAGGAAGTGGAAAAGTGAACAGTCTCCATCAGTAAGCATTTAGAGACAGCACTTACTGGGTGCTGGAGCAAACACTGCAGTCAGCTTTTCCAGTGTGTAGTTTGGCTACTGGAAACCTCTAAGAACGATTCTGGTGCCTGAAGAGAGACTTTTACTTTTATTTGTGAGTCAGAACAATAAATTACTAAATTGGAAAATGACTGAATGCAAAGAAGACAGCCATACATATGTGCTGCGGAAGTGTGAAATGGGACTGGACTCTTTTCTTATAAATAATGGGTTTTTAAAAAAAGTTTTATCTATCTATCTATCTATCTATCTATCTATCTATCTATCTATCTATCTATCTTTTATTTAGAGTGTATGCAAGTGGGCAAAGGACAGAGAAAGGGAGAGAGAGAATCTCAAGCAGGCTCTGTGCTGTCGGCATAGAGCCTGACATGGGGCTCAATCTCATGAACTGTGAGATCATGACCTGAGCCAAAATCCAGAACCAGATGCTTAACTGACTGAGTCACCCAGGTGCCCCTTAGTTTTGATCTTTGAGGCAGAGGACAAAAAGTAGGTTTAGCCTCTGGGGTTACTTGCCAGTTCATTATGTTCCTGCACAGAGTCCTGCACACAGTTGGGATTTAATAGAGGTCAATTGCATGATGGGTAATTGCTGGCTTTGCCAGGGTGTGAAGTGGGATCGATGATGTCCATGAGCCTGGAGAAGGCTGCCCACCTGGCTGCCTCACAGGGAGACATTGCATGTACGACACAAGGGCAGTTCCCTCCTTGCTCTATGCCTCAACTCAAATTCTGGGGATCTCATTACGATGCTGATTCTGACTCATTAGGTCTAGGGTGCGCTCTGAGATTCCATATTTCTAAGAAGTCGCCAGGGGAGGTCTATGCTGCTGGGCGGAGGACCACACTGTATAGAAGTGAATCGTGACTGTCTGGGAAGATTCACAGAGCAGCTCAGTATTAATGCTGGTTCTTCCTTGGCAGAGTTACAGCATCATGGCCAACCACATTCTTAACAGCAAAAGCATCTCAAACTGGACCTTCATCCCGGACAGAAATAGCAGCTGGGTCCTGCTACACTCAGTCAATTCCTTTGCAAGAAAGCTATTTATAAATAAATATCCGATAAACATATCAGATGTCTTCATTCATACTATGGGCACCGCCATATCCCCAGACAACCCTGGGAAGAATTTCACTTTTTCCATGAAAGTTAATGACACCAGCAGTGATATCACTGGGCAGGTGCTGATCAGTAGGGATGAACTTCAGAAGGTGCCTACTCTTTCTCAGGCCATCAGCATTGCATTTCCAACTCTTGGGGCCATCTTAGAAGCCAGTCTTTTGGAAAATGTCACTGTGAATGGACTAGTCTTGTCTGTCATTTTGCCCAAGGAACTTAAAAGAATCTCACTGATTTTTGAAAAGATCAACAAGTCAGAGCAGAAGAGGACACAGTGTGTTGGCTGGCACTCCTTGGAGAGCAGATGGGACCAGCAGGCCTGTCAAATAATTCAAGAAAACTCCCAGCAAGCTGTTTGCAAATGTAGGCCAAGCAAGTTGTTTACCTCTTTCTCCATCCTTATGTCACCCCACATCTTGGAAAGCCCGATCCTGACTTATATCACGTACATAGGCCTGGGCATTTCTGTTTGCAGCTTGATCCTTTGCTTGTCCATTGAGGCCTTGGTCTGGAGCCAAGTGACAAAGACAGAGATCTCGTACTTACGCCATATATGCATTGCTAACGTTGCGGCCACCTTGCTGATGGCCGACGTGTGGTTCATTGTGGCTTCATTTCTTAGCAGTCCAGTGACACACCACAATGGGTGTGTGGCAGCAACATTTTTTGTTCATTTCTTCTACCTTTCTGTATTTTTCTGGATGCTTGCCAAGGCACTCCTTATCCTCTATGGAATCCTGATTGTCTTCCATACACTGCCCAAGTCAGTCCTGGTGGCAGCTCTCTTTTCAATCAGCTATGGGTGCCCTTTGGTCATTGCTGCTATCACAGTTGCTGTCACTGAGCCCGGCAAAGGCTACCTGCGGCCTGAGGCCTGCTGGCTCAACTGGGACATGACCAAGGCCCTCCTGGCCTTTGTGGTCCCAGCTCTGGCCATTGTGGTAGTAAACCTGGTCACAGTCACTTTGGTGATTGTCAAGACCCAGCGACCCGCCATTGGCAGTTCCATGTTCCAGGAGGTGAGAGCCATTGTGAGAATCAGTAAGAATATTGCCATCCTCACACCACTGCTGGGACTGACCTGGGGGTTCGGAATAGCCACGGTCATTGAAGATAGCAACCTGGCCTTCCACATTATCTTCTCCATGCTCAATGCATTCCAGGTAAGTCTAGATGCTACTGACCAAGTACTAAGGAAGAGAATTCAGGAAGAAGTTTTGTGATCAGGAGCTTTTGAAATCATATTTCTTTCTTTTTTAAAAATTTATTTATTTATTTTGAGAGAGAGAGAGACAGCACATGCAGGAGAGAGGCAGAGAGAGGGAGAGAGAGAAAGAGAAAATCCCAAGCAGGCTCCACACTGTTAGTGCAGCGCTTGATGTGGGATTCAAACTTATGAACCCTGGGATCATGACCTGAGCAAACCCAAGACTCAGATACTCAACCAATTGATCCCAGGCATCCCTTGGAATCATATGTCTTTATAAAAGACAATAGATGTGGAGTAGAACATTAAGTGAGGAAATAAACTCCTTTTTTCCCCAGAAAGGTCTGGATTCAAATCTTGACTCTCTCGTTTACTAATGTATACCATTCTTTTGAGATATTTGATTAACTTTTTTGAGCCATATTTTTCTCAATTATAAAATGAGTAGAATACTGAAATAAAATGACCAAAAGGCCATGAATAGCACAACAGTTGGCTGAACTGCTACTGTTTACAAACTAAATACCATGACTTTCCCCAAATCTAGGTACCTAACTGGTGGTATTAAAATGTGTATATTCAGTGTATTTATTTCCATTTAGAATTTGTGATTCCCATTGGAAGCCATCTTATTTTAATGAGACAAGTCCTACAGAATGATATTAAAGACAGTTTCTCTTCTTTTCTCTCATCTCTATGAATTAAGCAGTGTTCACGGTTTCATGCGTATCATTGCAAACTTTTTATGCTCATATGCAAATATATTTTCATCTAATAGGTTAAAATATACATTATTATGCACCTTACTTTTTCACTTAAAAATACGTCTTATACTTTTACAAAATAGCATCTTATCAGGTTACCATGTAGAACTATGACAACATAGTATCCCATATTTGATAATTCCCTACTTGACTGAATTTTATTTTATTTTTCTTCTTTTTTTCTGTCACAGTGTATCAATTAACCAAAGTTTATTATACTGAATGTTAAATATGTGGATAGAAAATAATTGGTAAGAAAGCTTTATCCTTCTAAAGACGTTTAAAATAATCCTTTTTTCTGAGTGCATGCTTATTTGGAAATAAATTTATCTAATGGATAATAGAGATTTTTATCAAATATTTTCTCCTTTTTCTTTTTTAAGACTTACGTATAAATGAATTCATTTACTTTTTTATTTTTATTTATTTTTTTATTTACTTTTTAAAAATGTTTATTTATTTTTAAGACAGAGAGAGACAGAGTGTGAGCGGGGGAGGGGCAGAGAGAGAGAGGGAGACACAGAATCTGAAGCAGGCGTCAGGCTCTGAGCTGTCAGTGCAGAGCCTGATGCAGGACTCAAACCCACAAACTGTAAGATCATGACCTGAGCCGATGTTGGATGCTTAACCAACTGAACCGCATAGACATCCCAATGATTTCATTTAAAAATAAACATTTTGATGGCTTGGAGAACACGATTAATTATAATAATGGTGCATTGTCTTTGGGATCTCTGTTTTTATGCATTTCTATAGAAAATATGAATAGTATCGTATATTTTTTGTGTAGCTCTTACCCAGGTGTATGTGGCTAATCATGGATAGGGCTGGGAGAACAACCTAGTATTCTTAAATATCTATTCAGCATATCCCATGGCTATTTGTCAGGAACCCTTAAGGAGCTGATGTATCTACTTCTCAACATTTCCCTTTCCTTGTCACCTGGTCAGGTTGGGGGAGGGGGATCTTTACTGCGATTTTTGTTTGGACTAGGCTCTGAGTGCTTGCATTTTGGTGCCATGAGTTCCTTTATCTATCATGAGAGGATCAGCTTGTAATTTTAACTCAGTTTTTGCCTTGACTCCCGGCAAGGGGGATGGAACTCATGTAAATGCCAGTACTGACGGATGTGAGAAGCTGACAGCAGGGTGTGGGTGAAGGGTAGACACTTGGCTCTGGGCACTGATAGGCATTAGGCACTGGTGTGCTGGAGTTGGTTTGTACTGGCTCAGAGAGATGACTTCTATTTTTAGGAAATTTGCAAAGGGACATGATTAAAAATTAAATATATAAACTTGTAATTAAATAAAACAATGGCTTTGGTTTAAGGTCATACATCCTCCAAATGTGTTACTTCCTAATTATTTGTCTACACTTTAGTATGCTGGTGAGGTTATTTGCATGTGTTCTATCTATATGGTGGAAAGACTGTATAATGATGTGCCCATCTCTTTTTAACTCCACGCTCAGTGATGTCACGTTGCTAGATTTAAATCAGCCAGGGTGGGAGTATTTAAATGGAGACTGTTAAGTGCTTCAAATTAGGAGAGCTGATTATTGCTACCTACCAGACCTGTGGACCAGTGCATCCTCAACATGTCCAGTGTTGGAGGAGAGAAAGGAGAGCCACAGATCTGTTGAGGTGGAAGACACAATCAAGTGAATGGAGGGAAGCAGGACAAGCAGAGTCTTAGGATGAATCCAGCTGAGGGGCAGCTGGGGCTGATAGAGAAGCTAGGGGAGAGACCCCTAATCACCCTGGGAGGTCCAGAAGATTAGAAGAAAGACCTTTCTGGAGCTTTCTTGGTCCTAGCCCCATGTAAACACCTCTATTGGTTTTAAAGCTCAATCACCCCCTTTACCAGGGGATAATTATTATGTAGTCAATTGCTGACTTGACTTCTCATTCGTAATCCACAATTTCTGGTTGGCATCCTCTTTCTTGTATTTACTGAATACAACTGTACATACAGTTCCATATTCCTTCCATAGCAGTAACTGTAGGCTGAGTAAGGTGTGGGAGACCCCTTCAAAGCCGTTTTGGTGGGAGAAAGTAAATGTCTCAGTCCACCTGGGCTGCTGTAACAAAAATACCATAGATTCGGTGACTTATAAAAAATAGAAATTTATTTCTCACAGTTCTGGATCCTGGGAAGTCCAAGATAAAGGCACATACATACTCATGGAGAGAGCTTGCTTCTTGCCTCGCAGATGGATAGCCATCTTCTTGCTAGAACATCACATAGCAGAAGGGGCAAGAGAACCTTTTGGGGTCTCTTTTGTAAGCACACTAACCCCTTTCATGAGGCCCCCACCCTTGTGACCTAATTACCTTCCAAATGCCTCCAAATACCTTCACATTGGGTATTAGGATTTAACATATAAATGGAGAGGATACGAACATGTCTTCCATAGCAGTAAAGCATGTATTTTAAAACCTGGGAGAACACCTTAACATTTATCTGCTCAAATTAAGCTTTATCTACTAAGAGGGATGCAATGAATCTACTGCCAGTGAATTTTTATCAATCAGATACTAAGCCTTTGACTAATAATCTATCCAAATTTTCTGAATGATAACTCTTCCTAAGGTGGGACCAATGAAAATTGACTGAAACATGTCCCTGTTACATATTTATGAGTGTACAAATGCAGGTTGCATAATAAAGCAGTTAAACACACACAGAGATGTAGATACAGGCACACACACAAATAGAGACACACATTTATTGAGTCCTTATTGTGTGTCAAGCATAATGCTAAATGTTGGAGATATGGATATAAGTAGTGTAGTCTCAAGAAGTTGAAAATCTTACAATCAGAGAAATTCCTCTTCGTCCTTTAGCCAAAGGAATCCATTTTTTAGAAGAAACGGGCTAAACTTACAGTTCCTAGATATTTTATAAATTTAATTCCTGGGCAAAATTCATAGAGATTCTGATTTAAAATGTATTCCTAGCACCAAGACCAGACCTGGCTGTATTTGTTCCAAGCATCTTGATATAAATGATGCTTTGTAACCTATATGACTGTGCCAGCGATGACATTTTCTGGTAGACACAATGACAGATTTCAAGAGTTATCTTATAGGCTAAGAGTGTCACACAGAAGAGCAATCTGATGGAAAGTCTCCAACCTTTGGAGTGCTTGCTGGACTGGCTGAAGGGAGAGGTGGGTTTAGTATGTTTGGGGGAATGGGTGAGATTCATGGCCAGCACTGGTCCCTGTGAAGTCCTCTACCTCTCAGCTGAGCTTTTACAAATGGAGGTAGCAGTGGGTTTGATACTGCTCTTGCTGAAGACCACCTGCTTGCCACATCTTTATGGCATCATTTATATTAAACCCATGTGTCCTAACAGGCACCTGCCCAGCTAAGGGTTCACGTTCGATTATGAGATCGAAGCAGCTTAACAGAGGGATGGTGTGCTAATAAAATGTCATTATCTCACTTCTCTCAGGCCAGAACCTGAGTAACCACACCTTCAGGAAGAGTTGTCTAATGAATGTTGCCATCTATGACATGTTGAAAGTCGAATCTCTGAGTTTCTTTCTACTTGTCTGAAAAAATGGGATCAATTCTTTCCCTTATTTCTTCCAGAGTGTTTTGAGCTAGTTCGAATGGACTGTAACTAGAAGATGAACAGCCTCTTTTTGACTTTAATGGGGTCTCTTTTTGAATGGATGGCATGGGGTATGAGAGCTATAAGTCCCTCTATGTCATCATATTTGGAGCATTTGTTTCTGAGCACATGTTATGTGCTTGGAAGCTCAATCTGTTTTGTGTCTTAGTTTTCTGAGGGCTCATGTAGTTGACTTTTCCTTAAAAATCTTTTTTAGTTCATTTATTTGAGAGAGAGAGAGAGTGAGCAGGGGAGGGACAGAGAGAGAGGGAGAGAAAGGATCCTATGCAAGCTCTGCACTGTCAGCACAGAGCCTGATGCAGGGTTTGAACTCATGAACCGTGAGATCATGACCTGAGCCAAAGTCAATAATAAGATGCTTAATTGACAAAGTCAAGGATGGGAGCTACCCAGGCACCCCTGTACTTGATTTTTCTTTGCACATTTTATAATTTTCTTTGGTTGTGGATGGGGGAAGGAAGTTAAGAATGTTAACAAAAACAGCCTAGCTGTTCTTGCTTTTCTTCTGTGGAAGTTTTTTTCATTATAGTTTGTCCAAAGACTACAAGACTGCTCCATGGCCTAACATCACCTCTGAGTCTTGCTCGGACTAGTGTGTTCTGGTGAGATATATGTTCTGGTGAGCTCCTGATAAATGCAAAATGCTTTTAGTCTACTCTACTTAGAAAGAACTTCCCATAATCTTCTTGTACGAATCACAGGCCTTGGTCTATTGGATTTAGTGCCCTGTCCTAGGTGTCTAGAGTGGTGGCTGGCTCAATGAATATTCACTGAATGTATGAACGTAGGTGCGGTGACTTTAACAGAGTCAAATATTTAATAAATTGTTTTTATTTTAGTTTTTTTAACTAGAAAAGGACTGATGAATACTAGTATTTATTATTATTATTATTATTATTATTATTATTATTTTGTAAATGGTTTTCTTTCCTCTTCTTTCCCAGGGCTTATTCATCTTGGTGTTTGGAACAATCCTGGATCCAAAGGTATTCTAAATTCTTCTTCTCCTTCTCCTCCTTCCTCTTCTTCTTCCCCCTTTTCCTCCTTGTCTTCCTCCTTGTCTTCATTCTCCTCCTCCTCTTCCTTCTTCTTCTTCTTCTTCTTCTTCTTCTTCTTCTTCTTCTTCTTCTTCTTCTTTTTATTCTTCTTCCTCTTCTTCCCCCTTCTCCTCCTTCTCTTACTCTTCTTCTTCTTCCTTTATCCTCCTCCTGCTCCTCTTCTCACATTAACAGTACTTGCCCTGAAATCCTCACTTGGAAAGACCCCTTACTGAGAATCTTTGACTTCAATCATTTGTGCAGACACTTGAACAGGGCCTCACTCTTGTTTATGATGGAAGTAATATCTATCTTGCAAACTCTTACAGAGTCAAGCGTTTTATGTACATTACTTCTCATCCTAAAAACAATCTTGGATATTCTTATATTCCATTTTATGTATAAAGAAACAGACTCAGAATGATTAAACTTGCCCATGATCTCTACAGAGACCCACTCTAACAAGCTAAAGCAGACAGAGGACCCTCCCCCACTCATGTTCTGTTTCTCTCTGTCTCAATAATTAAAAAAACATTAAAAAAATAAAAAAATAAAATTATAATACATAAAGACTCAATGATGTCACAGAATCATACCTGATTAATTGACACAAAGTTGTATATGCCAGTAGTCAAATTTTTACATCAGTAAAAAACAGTGAGCATGTGTCCCCAGGTGTGGTTATTATTAATTTACAAAGTATGTGTTTTGCATATTATGAAACATTAAAAAAAAAAGAAATGTAGGGATGCCTGGGTGGCTCAGTCAGTTAAGCGTCTGACTTTGGCTCAGGTCATGATCTCACCGTTTCTGAGTTCAATCCCTGCGTTGGGCTCTATGCTGACAGTACAGAGGCTGGAGTCTGTTTCAGATCCTGTGTCTACTTCTCTGTCTCTGCCCCTCCCACAGAGAGTGTTCTGTCTGTCTTGTGAAAATGAATAAACATTAAAAAAATTTTTTAAGTTATATTAAAAAAAAGAAAGAAAGAAATGTAAAGAGAAGCTCCAGTATGCCTTCTTATATCCCCATGGATCCTTGAATGCACAGCCCCCAGGCCCCTGGGAGTGTTCCTTCCTCTTAGGAGCCTGTGTGTGACAAAGAATACCACATTTTCTGTGAAGGGTGAAGTCACTCTGAGCTGGAGGACTTAGGCATCCATTAATTGTCAAACCAGGACTATAAGGTCTTGGAAGATGAGTAACACTTGGTAAAGTAGAAGGGGAGATAGAGAAGAAATACAAAGACAGTGCCTGCATTCAGCAAGAGAGATTTAGGGAAAATGACAAGTTGGTCTGGAATCAGGAGACACGAACTCAGGTCTCAACTCTTCTCAGCAGGTCAACTGACTTTGGGTGTCCCTTCATCTTCCGAACTTAATGTCCTTGGTTGTAAAAATGGAAATAATAGTATCTATTTTACAGGATTATTTTTTGGATAAAACATGATGGCAGTGTGAAAAGGACTTTAAAGTGCTTTCTAAAAACAAAATATAAATATACAAAAACATATAACCTAAGAAACAAAATATATTTAACATATTAATATATTATTTTATATAAATATGCCATATTAATATATTAATTTATATTGTGTATTACATTAGTATTAATAAACAATATATCATCATAGACTATATATTATTTAATATATATTAAATAGATTTACATTTCATATTTCTATGTATGTTAGATCTATTTAATATGTATTTAAAAGCAAGATATAATTGTTATTTATTATTCATATTTATTACTCTTATTCTCCATTCCATGCCTTTTGCTATGTTGCGTAAGATTCTTTTTTTTTTTTTTTTTTAGCTATGGCTTGGCCTCTAGAAAGGAGGGTTTAAATAACTGACAGCTATGGGAAATGTTCAACTATTCAAGAGTTCCAAAAAACCACTCCCAATGTTAAGTCAAAGGTTGCTCCAACCCATGACAAAATGTATTTCTTAGTCACTGGGTTCATGTTGACGGTTCCTGAGAACCAGTTTCCTGTGCCAGCCACATCTTCCTTGTGCCTCTCCACCACTTCCCAAACCACTCCCCCAAGTTCCTGATCCCACCGACAGGCCCCAGCTGGTCACACTCCCTGGCCAGTGTTCGCCAGGCCCAAGCATGTGTGATGACTTCTCGTGATTGTTTAAATTCTTAACCCCTTTTGTCCTCTCTCCAGATAAGAGAAGCTTTAAATGGTCGAGTAATTTCTGTAAAATGGATCTCCAGAATGTCAGAGGTAAAGCCTTTATACTCATCATTGCGTTTAGACGTCTGACAAGGTAACGTCAGTATTGGTATTTCTGGCAAATGGACTCGTACTAAACCCGGATCCCCTTAACGCTCTGTGGTATGGGTTTCTCAGAACTGCCAAGGGAGCACCTCTTTGAGCTGTTCAGATTCTTTCTGGAGTGGTGCGACCACATCCAAAGAAATGAAAGTAGACGTAAATGCATTTAGAGGAGATTGGCCAGGTTGGGGAGGGGAAGAAAGCCTGGAGGGACAAACCTCAACCTATGCAGCAGGAGAGCAAGCCTGTGATGAGGCAGGGAAATGAGAGAAGTGAAAATCTCAGCTTCCCGTGATAGACTGTTCATTCTCCACAACTCCAATCGGTCGAACCACATCCACAGTGTGAAAGAGAGTCCAGGGAAACAAATGCTGACCCTACACAAAGAATTTCCTCATAGCTTGATTTTCAAGAGGGGTGACTGCCATCATTACTGGAATTGTCAGGGAAGGTTCAGGGCCTTCTCAGTGGTGTGGTAGAGAAGGCTCTACCATTCAGTAGCCCACGTGTCCTCTCAGTGTTCACTTCCTATGGTATAGAAATCATATATTGTTATGCAAACGTTCACCCCCTCAGCTATTCTGAGTGAGGGAAAAACTAGAAAATGTTTAAATGGCAGCAAAGGGGGAATCAGGGTTGGCCCAGGGAACATACCCAGTCCCTAGAGAAGAGGCAATCTAGAGTTTCACATGTCACCATCTGATGGGATCAATACTATGTCCCGGTGGTCTGTGTTGCAGGAGATGTGCAGGGAGAGGGGTGACCCACCACTGAGGAGCTGGTACCCTGTGGCCCTGAGTAGCAGCATTGCCCCCTAACTCCCATACATCCCTTGCCTTTCTATTCTCTCTCCTTTAGGCCTCCATTTATCTTCCCTCCTTTCTCTTCCCTCTATTTTCCTATCTCCTTTTGTGTTACTCCTACCTAAACTTGGTTCTTCATCTCCAAACCTGGGAGATTGTCGACCCTCTCTATATCCTTTCCACCTGAAATTTGAAAAAGCAAGTTGTACTGAGAATGAATGTCAATAATTACCTAAAGTAGTGGTTCTCAACAGTACCCGAAGATCAGAATCAATTAGGAAGCTTCAAAAAATTTGCCTGGTTCTCACACCTGGAGACTCTAATTGGATTGGTCTGTGCTGTGTCTGCGAGTTTTCCAAGCTCCCCAGGCAGTTCTAATGTAGCCGATGCGAGACCCTCTCATCCACGTCTTCCTCAACTACCTAGCACTGTACATGTTTGCCTCCGACCAGCCTGCCTGGCATAAGTCCCCCCCTACCACCTCAGTGGGTCTGCCCCTGTTCTCAGGAGAGGCTTGGCTCTTCCAGTCCCTTCCAATCGGTCACTGCTCCTTTCTTTATGCATTTGCAGTATTGATCCATTCAGCCACCACTGCTCTATGGTCATCTGCTCTGTGGTCATCTGGCCCACTTTTCTCTGTGTTTGTACATAAAATATAAGGCAGGACTATACCCAGAACTTATAACCAGTTTGTTGGTTGTTTGAGTCAGTGGTGTTCAATGCTGCCTGCACCTTAGAAACATCTAGAGGACTTTTAAAGCATACCACGTTCATGATTCTGATGGGCTGCCAGGGCTATGAAGCCCCAGCCTAGGAACCTGGTAAATTTATCCTGACGTCTTGCAATCCTCCCTCTGTCCACTAGCTTTAGGCTGTTGCAAGTCGGTTTTATCAGCCCTCCTCAGAGGAGGTAGGGCTTATTGTCTGTCTTCTCTCCTGCTTTGCAGACCTCTGCACCCTGTGTAGCAATCCCCTACAGGCCAGACTGAACACTCTCCCCTTGTCACACCTGCCTGCGGGGCGCCAGTCCCAGCTCCCCAAACCCAGGAGAAGAAATGCACTTCTCTGTGCTCATGTGATATTGGGTGTGTTGCGTTCGTCTATGCTCAGGTGGTAATCATTCCACCCCGGAGCCAATGCGTGTTAAGCAATATTTACCTAAAACACGAAGATATTTTAGACTCAGGTACATTATAAAAGGATGACTGTAACATGGAAGATTCCAGCAGGCCAGCTGAGAAAAGCTTTCTGAAGGCTAGGAGGTGTTCTAGACTTGCTCTATCTCTCCAGCCACTCAGCTGCCCCCTCCCCATTTCCCTCCCAAACTAGAGACCCCTCAGGAAAGGGAGCCAGGCCAGGGGGGTGACGACGGATCTCTCACACCAGGCTGTCCCTGTGTTGTTGGAGGTGCTAAAATAAAGAAGGAGGGGGTTGGAGTGAAGGGAAAAAATAAATTGCTGTAGGTCACAATTTTCTATGTGCTTTGACTAGTTGTAATAATTGAAAACAGACAGATAATGATAAATGCAACTATGCTCTGTCATCAACAGAACCTTTCTACCGACTTCTCTTTTCACCCCACCAAAGCGACAAGCTAACACACCTGGCTGTACTCCTTACTTGGGAGGTGAGTGGAAAGGGAGGGGGCTCCCAAATTCATGACATTGTAACTAAGAATGTTTTTTTCTTTTTCTTTTTAAAATTTTTTCTTAAAGTTCATTTATTTTCGAAAGAGAGAGAGAGACAGAGAGACAGAGTGTGAGCAGGGGTAAGGGCAGAGAGAGAGGGAGACACAGAATCTGAAACAGGTTCCAGGCTCTGAGTTGTCAGCACAGAGCCCAATGCGGGGATTGAGCTCATGAACCTTGAGAGCATGACCTGAGCTGAAATCTAACACTTAACCGACTGAGCCACCCAGGTGCCAATGAATGTATTTTTCATGATTGAAAGGATTCTTCTTATACAATCTATTCTCTAAGTATGGTTAGAGTTAACATTCAAACTTCTAATTCTTGCATTCTTGAAATTTTTGTTTGCTGTAAAACAGTGAGGCATGTCTGAGAATGGTTGTAAGTTAGCCTGAGTGTTTTTAAGGGGGGTATTTAAGCAGCTCTACATGGCTGCTGTATCTCTCCTCTCTCTAATTCTTTGTCCCCAGGACATGATATCAGTAATATTCCTACACATCCTACTGTGGCCCCTCTCTTTCCCTAGCGTCAAAGATCAAGGAATTATCCATAAATACTACCTGTCAGAGGCTTCAGGATGATGTAGAAGTTAATTCACTGTTGAGGTAATGTCTAAGAGACAGAGATGTAGATAGAAACAGAGAGAAGGGAGTCACGGGGAAATGGAAGTCAGAGACACCAAGGGGCGCGGTGTCTCTGGGTTGTAAAAGAGCCACCCAGACATGCGGACACGTGCAGACAGGTCTTCCAGTCCTTTGTGTCCGTGTCTCTATATATAGAGAGAGGATCAGACAGGGAAATGGAGACACCGACAACAGGATACCCACATTTGCAGTGTGTCAGAGAGGTGCTGAGAAAAGTCAAGGGGTATAGAGAGAGACCCAGAAAATACAGAAACAGAAACATGCACAGAGACTGAGGCTCACTCAGAGACACACATAGAGTGACAGAGACATAGATGAAGACAGACGCAGAGAGAGGCATTCAAATATGTAGATAAAGACCCCCCTCCCATACCAGTACCTCCCGGATCCCATTAGCCTCTGTCGCTGAGACCTTCAGAGGCAACCCAAGACCTTGTACAAAAACAGGGGTCTTTTCCAAGAGAAAAGGAAGTGGTCCTGCTTACAGAAAGATGAAGCTTGTAACTCAGCATTTGTAGGCAGTAGAAAATCAGCCTGTTTCCTGGATTCCAGAGTGACTTAAAAGAAAGAGACTCTCCATTAGCCAAGGAGGGTCTACCCAAAGGGGCTTATTGTTCCAGAAAGAGTGAGCCCTTAATGCAGTTGTTGTGAGGCTTTTGGTCTTGCCACTTTTTCACTAAAGTTGTGATTTTCTGTTCTCGACAAGGTCATACCATCCAAGAATGGCAGAGCCCCAGGAAAAACGTGCTTCTTCCTGTCTTCTTGCCTCTGGGGAGTATGAAGGAAGCCTCCCATACTGTGGTGCTGATGGAGGAAGATGTGAAGTGTGGGGAGGATGGAAGGCCCCTCTGTCTAAGCTGTTCTGTGATGCTAACCATTTCTCCCCATCAACTGTCAACATATACATATGCCATGCCAGGCATCCACAATGGGACAGAAAGACAAAATGGGCCACAGCAGAACCTGAATTGTGGAGCCTCCAGCTCCATGCTGTTGGGTCATGTTTATCCTCATGGAAGAGAGTCTGGCTCATCTTGGCAAAGGTGGCCTGGGATGTCACCTGGCTGGATTCTGTGGGTTGCCAAGGGAGGGGCCCTCATGAATAGTTACCAACAGTTGGATTGACTCTAAGTAGGTCATCGTTGATTCTTTGTACAAAAGGAACCCAACTGGCAACATAGTCCACCTGTCCAAATTTAACTTGATTACACGTTTAGCAGGGGTTGGGCTTAGCCGCAACTCGGCCGTGAGCCAAGTGAAAACCATAGAGCTTTTGAGCCAGAAAGATACTCATTCTAAGTTAAGGGGCCTGGAGCCTGGAGTGATGGGCCACAGCTAATCAAGGTTCAAACCAGAGCTAGAAACCCAAGTCTGTAGGCTCCTAGCTCTGGACTCATGTCTCCTGAAGACATGGAACCACTGATGGACGCTGTCAACACTGATGATTCAAGATTAACCCTCACCAACGATGTTTTTTTTTTGAAACCAGTGATGAGGAAGAGGAACTATCATATTTCAAGTAGAGAGCTGCTCATTTTCTTAATGTTGTGTGTAAACAAATTTGACATTCAAACAAGGAGCCACCTGAGAGGAGAGCAGTACAATAGAAGAGGCCCCTTCAGAGGGAAGAAGAAAGATCCTTTATAAAGCAAGCAGCCAGGCCGATGCATCAGACCAACATGGGTGGATAAAGGAAAAGGGGGCAGTGAGTAGCCCTAATTATCCCACTACGAAGCCAGTATTAATGATGTTACATTACAAATGGGAAAATGAGACTCACTTATGAATGAGTAGAGGTCTCTCTCTCTCTCTCTCCTTTTTTTTTTTTTTACTGTAAGAAGTTTTCGCTAAGTAAGTTTAGAAAAAGCAAAAAAAATGTAAATAAGAATTCAATCAAAAGGTATAAAAATACACCAGCCTAGAGAATAAGTCATCTTTCCAGCGGCATTGCTTATCTTGTGACAACAATCACATTTTTCTCAAATGAAGACAGAAGGGAATTTTAATTTGACATTTCCTGGTATTTCCTCAAGGGAAGGGAGGAGGGCAGGCATAGCCTTTGTTTTCATAATGCAGAGATCTCAGTACCAAAAAACGTGACTTACCCAGAGCCAATATATTGAAATGAGGGTGGAAGCTTATGAAGCTAAATAGTTATAGAATTAGAAATCTGGAAAAACTTTAGAGAAGATGGAGTCCAATGGGCTCATTTTACAGATGGGAACTCTGAGCACTAGCAAGAGAGAGAGTTTGGTCTTTCATCAGGATTACATGTTAAGCATTTGACAGTCATATCTATATGAAAGCACCCTCTGCTCCAATGTACTCACTTCCTAGGATGGGATGGTAGTAATGAAGACATCCTATCTTGGGATTCTTATTCACCAGGAAAGAGCCCATGGATGCTAACAGAGAAACTCCAGAAGTTTTTGGAACTTCCTTGAAAAAACTGTGCCTTCCCTCCTAAGGCCAAAACCCAGTCTGCCCCATCCTGAAAGGTGTCAGTGAACCACATGTTGAGGTTAACTTGGAAAGAGCCTAAGTGGAGTCATTTTCAATGTCCTGCTCACATCTCATGGAGGAAGGGACTTGGTCAGGTGGCTTAAGGAGAAATTGGTGCTAAGAGTGTCTAAGGCAGATTCATTATTAGACAATATATAATGATCCTTGGGAAAGTTATTTATATTCCTTAGATTTTGATTTTCTCATCCATAAATTGAGAAAAGTAGAGTCGGGGCACCTGGGTGGCTCAGTTGGTTAAGCATCTGACTTCGGCTCAGGTCATAATCTCATGGTTTGTGGGCTCAAGCTCTGCATTGGACTCTGTGCTGACAGTTAGCTCAGAGCCTGGAGCCTGTCTTCGGATTCTGTGTCTCCCTCTCTCTCTAACTCTCCCCTGTTCACGTTGTCTCTCCTTCTCTCTCAAAAATGAATAAAACATTTTAAAACATTTAAAAAAAAAGTAGAGTCTACCTCATAGGGCTGTTGTGAAGATTAAATGAATAAGGGTAGGTAAAATATTTAGAATAGCACTTGGCCATTCAAATATTAGCTGTTTAATTTTATTAGAGTACCTGTGAATTCATGTATACACACAGACACACACAAACACAAGCAAACACACAACTGTGGCCTTTTGTATGTGTTTGGAGATAGACACTCTCATGGAAGTTAGTTCACTGGCTTCTAAATAAAAGAATTAAGCATTTGATTCAGTTTGTTCAAAATCAAGGGTATCAGCCAGCAAAATCTGCTGAGCTTACCATTAGACAGTTCTTTCATTCACTGTTACCATGGTTGTAATATAGAGTCCCCTGACTGAGAAGAAGTATACATCATGGGGTCTATTCAGGCTGCAGAGTGTCTGAGCTCTGCTTTCCTTTTTGCCTCCTCTGTGAAGTCTTCCCTGACAAGTCCCACCAGAAGTGCCGATTCTCACCTGACTTCCTATAATATTTGTAGTCTGTGCCATTTACTTTAAATTTAGTATTTATTGTGTTTATTGTTTGTTTACTTTTAGTCTTTAGATATACATATATTTTCTTTCTCAGATCATACTGTGAGCCTTGGGAAACAGCCTTACTTTATTTACTCACTGTATTACTCCCTTTTGTACGCCCAAAGTGTCTTACACATAGAACGTGTTCAATAAAGGCCTTTCATTCCACAACCAAAAGTTTGATGATACTGGCTTTTCCGATTCCCAAATGACTTGGTACTTCACTGGTCACCTCAGTAGAAATGACCTATTTTCACAAACATGGTCTCCTTAATCTTCACTATGGTAAAAGATGTAACAAAACTGTCTTTTCCCTTATTTCTCCTTATTGTCAACATTTCCCCCATAGTATTTAAATGGAGGTTTGCATTAGATTTTGTGTCTGAGAGGATATGTAAATAGAAGGCACTAGAATTGTGATGCATGGATGTTTGTGGTGAGGAGGAAAAGCCAAACTGGCTACCCTGTCAGAAGTCCGACCCTGTGAAGTTTCCTGCAAGTGAACACTGTGCCTTCTGTGTCTAAACTCCCCATGGCCATGGCCCAGGGTCAATGACAACTGTTATTAAAAAAATAAAACAAAAATCTCTTTGGTGGAAGGTAGAGATTAGATCATGGTTTACCCATTCATTTCCTAGCCAGTTTTTTCCCAAGTTCAACATCAACAGGCAAAAACGTGACAGCCTTCTAGAATCATCTATAAGAGCGGCTGTCCCCCGTGTTCTAGTTACTACACCAGTGCAGGAGATGCAGCACAGCCTCAGGTGATCATCCGAGATAAAGATGAGGCATTAAAGCACAAACAAGTGACTCATTTTAATGGATTTGCTTCAGACGAGAGAAACCTGTAATTTCTCTTAGGCGTGCTTGATGCATCCATTGTGGAGTGAATCACACACTTACACAAGCCTGGAAACCCCGGGCGGTTTTACTTCTCAGATAGGCTTCTCACCACGGGTAGTTGGTTTGCACTGGGGCCTCTTGGATTTCCCTTTCAAAAATGGAGAAGAGGGATCACAGCCGCTGAAAGGGGACCATGGCAGGTTCAAAGGCTGGCACGCATGATGGTGGGGCACAGCGGTGGGGAGCTCAGTGCCAACGTTCCTGCTGGGCCGCTGGATTTCCTGGATGCGGTGAGTACACACGGCACAACAAAATCTTTCTCCTACGGAAGACCGGATTGTTTTTGCATGTATTCCGGAATGGGGAGAACATGTGATTTGTGATGGTATTTTCTGGAATGCTTGATTCTGCAGGAAACTTTCCTAACATTATTTACAAATTGGCTAGCTCAAAGTTAAAGTATTTCCTAGATCTCTTTTACATTGTTTTTCCTTAAAAAGTCATTTGTCAGGGTCCAATTGCTCACCCCCGGGAGTGAAAATGCAAAGCACCTTGTCAGGCAATTAGACTCTGCTCTCTGATTGTCCCCTTCCTTGATAAAATGGATGAGCAAATCAGCTTTCAATTCCTTCCTTTTAGGCTGAATGTAAAGTTGTGTGTGTGTGTGTGTGTGTGTGTGTGTGTGTGTGTGTATAAGTAAGCATTCTTTAGTAGTTTCTTCTTTCAATGGGGCTGATAAAGTTGTCTTTATACCAACTTAAAAGAAAGCATTTCCTTCAGTTACTGCTGAAACCTCTTTGCAAAGGCATCTACACCCTTGTTTTGAGTGGTCTATAGCACCTTTGATGGCTTATCTTCCTTATATTCTGAGGACAATTTTGGTCTTTCAAGTGTACGTCATAAGGTGCTATTTTTTGTGTGTGTTGGTACTCCAGCGAGCTTTCTTCCTGCAACAGAACAATTGCCCCGTTTACTAATTACTTTAAAATCATATAAATCTCAAGATAGCTGGCCAGATGCTAGATACCTTCCAGACTCTGAAATCATGTGATTCTTGAAACTTAACAGTGTTCGAATCCAGAGTGCAAATCTCAGAAAAGATTTGGAGCTACAAAGAGATTGGCTGGAAGGCATCTAAAATAGCCGGGGATAAGATGCTTCTGATTCTAATAGATCTTTTATGTCTGTCTTTCCCCCAAGGCTCCTTATGAAACATCTCCTCCATGGCAAGGGACCGCTGGTAAGAGTGACTGAATCCATCCGATTACTGAGACCAAGAACGCACAAACAACTTGTTTAGCCATCTGACTATATAATCAGGGTTCTAATTACACCAGCGGAGTAGATGGAACGTACGGTTATGAAATTCATCTGAGGGGAGCAAAACACACACACCCCAACATGTGGGTCAGCAGACTCTAACTCCTCACCCTCAGTTAACCTTTCTGGACTGGGACTGGTTCTTCCCATCAAAGGGATTGGCCAAGGAGTATGAGGTGAGTTGCTGCCTAGAAGGTTAGCCAACAAGTGAAAAGGCCCATCCCTCTCACCCTGGGGTGAGTTCATGGAGGAGAACCCTTTGGGAAAGTGTCCACTTCATTTGTAAACATTCCAGCTCACCTTAGGGTGTTCTGTGTGGAGGGGTTTGAGAGATCACGGCTTTCAGCCATTCCTTCCTGGCTGACTGTGGTCACCATTCCCAGGCTGACCTTCATTTGCTCTGAGAGTCCCGATGCTAGCCCTCGTACAGCGTGTCCAGGCAGGTGTGGGGTGCCTCAATTTCATGATTCATTCCCTACAATCCACCCCATTCTAGCTCAGAGCAGACAGGAGCTCTAGGACCCAGGCAGACTAATTGTATTGTTTAATTCCAAGTCACCCAGAAGCTCAGCTCTTAGTACAAGGGAGGTGGGACAAGAGGAGACGGTGTCCTCTAGCTGGGGTCTTCTAGGTCTGTCCAGGAAAGTGTTTTGTGAATTCTAACTGTGGACACTGAGCAGCAAAAAAGTTTTTTAATGTTTCTTTGTTTTTGAGAAAAAGAGACAGAGCACGAGCAAGGGAGGGGGCAGAATCCGAAGCAGGCTCCAGGCTTTGAGCTGTCAACACAGAACCCGAAGTGAGGCTGAACCCACAAACCGCAAGATCATGACTTGAGCCGAAGTCAGAGGCTTAACCAACTCAGCCACACAGGCGCCCCTGGGGCATTTCTCCTTAAATCACCAGGTTTCCCAAAGCTGCTAGAGCTGCAAATATGCTCACCTTGCCCTGTTGGATCAAGTTGCCTCGTGATCTTTAAACAAAAGCTTCAGAAGTTGACTTCATTCTCTGCAGGGGTCACTCACTCATCCATCCAGGTATCCAACACATGTTTACTGGGTATCAGTCATGCACTTTCAGTCTGCGGGGTGCTGGGGATGGAGAAGCTATCCTTCTGCGTGCACCTCCTGACTAATGACAACCTGAGTTTTTGGTCCTAATCCGCCAGATGCAGGCTGCTTTCTCTCAGGCTCCGGGTTGGGAGGACCAAGTGTGGTGCTCTGCTAACCCCTTATCATCAGGGCTTTGAGCTTGCGCCGTGGTGCCGGAGGCATCGCTTGCTGTGACCGAGTCCCTGGGAATGATGGGTCTAGCTAGCTACATTGTCGTCAGCATCTGGGGCCAGCAAAAGCTATTTTCTCTCTGTCTCTCTCTGTCCTTGAAATAATCTGTCAGAGCAGAGAGTCCGCCTTCCTTTCAGTGGCCTAGAATTGCTGTTTATTCTCAAGTGAAGGACAAAAGTGGACGGTAGTGTGTAATTCACACTTTTATAAGGATACACAGAAAGGCAGGTGGTAGAGGCAAAGAGGAGGAATTTGGGATGTTACTTTTCTAGAACCTGAGAAGCTGCCAATGCAGGCTGCTTGTGGCTTCCACCTCTGAAGGTAGAAGGAAACTTTGGGCACAAGAGGTAGGCCTTGTTTCTTCCTGAACATCAGATGGCCCTTTGTGTACCTAATTACCACAAAGGCCTCAGGCACAGGTTCTTCTGCATCTTGTTTTCTCCTCCTCTTTTTAATTGTCCACTTCTGAGCCTGCCTTCCCCTTCTTGTGACGATTCCAAACATCTGGTTGCCACCCCGTCTGTGCCTGCCTTTCCTCAGCTCTCTGCTCAGAGCATTATGTTTCTGGATACTTCTGACTCTTTTCCCTGTTAAAGATGACCTCTCCGCTGCCTCCTTCTCTCAGGATTCACTGAAGGCTAGGTCTGTTTTTCTCGGCTGCACTGCTTTGGGTTACGATGGGTGACCTTCTATGAAGGGACTGGCATGTCGTAGGTCCCAACAAACGCTTGTGCAGCCTAAGTCTGGGTGAATTAACGTGTTCCAAGATGACGTATGGTCCTTGAACAGCTGTCTTAAATTCCCCCAGAGCACTTTTTAGAAATTTTTAAATGTTTATTTATTTTTGAGAGAAAGAGACAGGGAGACAGAGCATGAGTAGAGGAGGGGCAGAGAAGGGAAGAGGACACAGAATCTGAAGCAGGCTCCAGGCTCTGAGCTGTCACCACAAAGCCCAATGCAGGGCTCAAACTCACTAACCTTGAGATCATGACCTGAGCCGAAGTCAGAGGCTTAATTAACTGAGCCACCCAGGTGCCCTCCCCACCCCCACCCAGAGCACGTTTGATGATAAAGGAAATTTGGTAAAATCAGGATAAAATAGGTCTTTTTAATACATGGATTCACGGAAACTGTGTTATGCATACATGTGTATGTGAGGGGCTCGAGGTGCAGGTGCTGGTACATTCTCCCACCCATCTGACCTTGGAACACCTTAGTCTTTTATGAGAAACCCGCTTCAGGACACAATATCCTGTCCAAACACAATTGCCACCAAACTCTGTGTTTGTTAGCGGGAATAAAATGGGCAGATTTCCTGAAGTCACAGAACACTTAAGTCATTGTATACAAATGCCTTCACTGTTAGGTTTTTCTTCCGTTCTTTTAAAATTCAACTTTGGTGCCTGCTATGAAGTTGGCAAGCAAGTGGTGGCTAATATGTGTCAACCCTAGGCATAAATATGTGTTGTTACAGTGATATTCTGTCAGAATTACTGCTCACTGTTTTTATGTTCCCCCACCAGGGACTAGGATCTGGATGTAAATAACCAGAGACAGATCTTCCCAACAAAGTGTTTTTCTGCCACCATACCCAAGGGATTTAAAGAGATAGGGATTTGATAAAAACACATGATTTTGTTGTAAAATTGAACAGACTGTAAAACCAGAAATCAATAAGTAGTATGAAGGTAACTTAAGCATACTGGATATAGAATAACTCTGGATTCTCCAAGTAGGATGGGACCTGGCCGTGACTCCGACCTCTCTTCACTAGGAACTAGCAGACCCTTGGGCCAGGCAAGTCGTCCTTGATTAGATTCACAGCGGAAAGCTGCTTCTTCCGGTACAGTTCATGTCTTTGCTGATGTTCTTTTGAACAGTCCACTCTTGTCACATTTAATATTTAGATTTTGTGTCCTTGTTCTTTTCCTCATTCTTTCAAGAGGTCACTTACTACGCGCAGACACTGCTGGGTTTTGGAGAAGTACTTTCTATTTGCAGAAAATTTTTAGTTCAGCATTATGTAAATCTCAAAGTTCACTTTAATGAAGTCTTTAGCAATGATGGATCTCAGAAAGTATGTTTTTTACATTTTGTTCTATAAAATGTCAGCCTTGGGTTATGAATTATCCTGGAAATTCTTCTTTTTATTGTTTAATTCTCCATTTTCAAAGCCCTTAAGCTCTGGCTCACAGTGTTCCCCACAGAATGCTCTGGACTTTAGCTTCAGCCATCCAAATTGTGATGGGATAGATCTCATTCTACTCTTTCCGGAAAAGAGAAGCAATCCAGTTGGGACTGACTTGAAACATTTATCCATCTGACTCATCCCTGCCAATCAAACTGGGCAAAAATAAGAATGCTGTGACTCGTCTTGGGTAACATCATTAAACATTGCCCCTCCCCCTGCTTCCCATTTGTCATAATTGAAGGAAATTTACCGTACAATTATCAGACAAAATAGTAGCTGAGTTACATACATCAGACTATAAGGACATGGTTGGTGGAATACCAAGTTAATCAACCAAAGCTCTCCAGACAGCTAGCTGTGCTCAGTTCACAGTGTGTTTCTTATGGTCATGCGTATGATTTCACACTGCAGATAGATTGTCTGCTAGTAATTTTTTTCTTAGAAAAAATGAATGTATGATTATTTCATAATGTTCCACATAGAACCTAACGATCTACAGAAAATGCCGTAACTCTTGGATTCTTTCCTCCCTGAACACTTTCAGGAGCTGTGGGCTTAGAGGTTCTAGCACTGGTTGGGAAAACAGTTTTGGACTTCCTAAATCACATCACATCACATCATTGTGCCAAATGCCTGATTTTCTTCCAGCAAGATTTACTTTAAAGCAAAATTCTCATATTGAAAATTGTAGACAGTAAAAGCTTTCTTCCTAAAGCCTTAGATAGCAGGCATTCTTATTTATAAGTGCCCTCCTGTTGGCACTTCACCCATTTCACTGTGTGTTTCAAACCAGGCTCTCCAGGTGGAAGAGAATTGCATTTACTCTCAGCATCTGTCCTATTATTTCACCTTGAATGTAGGCATCTTTTTTCCCTGATGAATGTACCTTGGGAAGAAGATTTCAATAGAATTGTGAAAAAATAGGAAAAAGAAAAGACCAAAGGGACCACTCAGTGGGAGAAGTGAATGATTTTCAATTTGATAATGAAAATGAGTTTTTCAATCCATATTTCTGCTTCTCAGATTGTAGGTTACAATCCATTAGAGGGTTGTGGACTCAATTTAATGGGCGGCAGCCAATTGCTAAAAGAATGTCAGGTAGAGTGGAATGCAAGATAAACATCATGGACACAGGTGGGAAGGATATGTAATTTTACATAAAAGTTTTTGAAATATAAAAATTACGTATTTTTAAATTTTATGTATGTATATATACATATATATATGTCTTCACAATGAGTCATAATGTAAGATCTTTTTTTGTGTGTGTGTGTGTGTGTGTCAGGGTAAAAAAAATTTGAAATCCACAGGTGTATATGTGAAACATATGGAGACTTCTAAGATAACTTATTCTGGTTCTTTTGGTATTTCCTTTAGTGATGGCAGTTAAAAATCTATCCTAAACAATAAGAATATTGCAAATTGGTTAGTGTACTCATCCACCAACTTGCTGCATGGATAAGAACTTCTTTCAACCACTCCTGTAAGACCATGAATGCCACACACATATCCCCACAACTATGCAAATCCATTACCACACTTTGCCTGTCATTTTGCCATGTTTCCCTTTCCTTGCTCAGACTTGCTCTACAAGATGATAGTATAAGTCAAAATACTTTGCCTATATGTTCATCATTTAGGAACTCAAAGAATTTTAAACTCAAAGAAAATTTGGAAGTCTTCCTGTAAGTGCCTGTGGCTCATCATCTCATGTGGAGGTTCACCGGAGTCATGAAAGTCCATCTCAGTCTTGACTCACCCACGAAGGGTTTGATTCCTGATGACTGAGTTTTGTTGGCTCCCTGGCCACAGATTTTCTGGTGAGCCTAGATGGATCAGAGTCAGTTCATCTCCATTAGAGCATGAAGGGATTTATGTTTGCTGAGGTTCAGTTTCTGCCTGGCCTTGTTCCCTAGGTTGAGTATGTAGATGATCTCTTCTCACTATTGGTTTGACTTGTCTGTGCTCCCCACTGGACATCCTTAATGGAAATGACAGCACCCTTTTTTTCCCATACCCCAGCAGCTGGTACAGTTCCTGGCAAATAGGAGGCACTTGATAAAGGGTCATTGATAGAATAAATAATCATCCTATATTTTATGAAATAGATGAGAAAGAAAATAGGCTCTGGAAAGGTCAAATAGTTCATCAATAGCATAAATATGACAACAACTTAATTCATGTTGACTCTAAAACCCATAGTATTTTCACTTTGCTGCATTTGTATTACCAGGAACTTTGTTTCCAATAAATGATTTCAGTTTTCACTATCCTATAAGGATGGTTGTGATGATCATGATGATGTTGATGAATTCCAACTGTTGTAAAGATGCTTTCTTGGAGATTTGTTTTGAAAGGTGGAACTATCAAGAAAAAGGCTTCACCACAAGAAAAACATTTGTAACTATGTGTGGTGACAGATGTTAACTAGATCCACTGATTATTTGGCAAAAATACAAATATCAAATTATGATGTTATATGCTTGTATTAATGTGATGTTACATGTCAATGATATATTTAAAAAAAAAGACAAGAAGCAGATATAGCCAGAGAATAGAGAGTTATCTTCTAGTGTTTCTCTGAGTAATAGTTGATCTATCTATGAGAGTGTTTTAGTGCTTGTTCCAGTAGCAGACAATAGTGTATATTCATTTTGTTTTAAGTTACTTGACTCCATATGCCTAAAGAGATGGTATGCTGTGCTGTAGAACAGTAGTTCTCTGTGGAGGGTGATTTTCTCTCCCAGGGCACATTTGGAAATATCTGGCGACATTTTTGGCTGTCATGACTGGGCAGGAGGCTGCTCTTGGCATACGGTGGGTAGAGGCCAGAGATGCTATTATTCACCCTACAATTCACAACACCGCCCCCTCTGAAAGAAATATTCCACCCAAATGTCAATGGTACCATTGCTGAGAGACCCTGCTCTGGAGCTTGGCTCTCCAGCTGTGCCCTCTGGGTTGAACTCTTGGCTCCAGCACTTTATCTGAGTGAACTTGGCTAATAGTTGCTCAACACTTTGTACCTTAGCTTCTCCCTGGATACAATGAAAATAGTAAAGACAGGGCTCAGAACAGTGATTAACAAATAAAAGTTCTTGAGAAATGTTACTATTGCAGAAAGTTGTAAATTAAATAATCAGAAACGGTGTCTTGGTGAACATGCATCTTTCCTGATACTGCCATCATTCCCATGTATTATTTGTAGAAAAGTTAACATTTGAGAAAAAGTCATTCTTTTTTCTTTCTTTTTCTCTCTTCTTTTTTACATATTAGCTGACTTGAAAGTAGATATTGGTGTTCTTTCTTAGAGCAGGATGTTTCGGTGTGCATATCTCAGAGCACCCAGTAGGGTCACCAACTGTTTTGTTAGTCGACTAAGTTTTGCATCATTTGGCCCTGTCCCCTTCAGCTGGATCCACTTTCATTCTACTGCAGGTGAAGATTCTAATGTGTGAAAAATGAAGTCCCAGGAAATGCTGATTTGCTGTTTAATGTTATTTCTGGCCACAGAATGTTCTCATAATAGATCCAAGATCCACGTCAACGTAAGTTTGATCCATTCTTATATGGTCCCGTGAGAAATCTGTCAGTTCTCCCAGATGGCTAAATTCATGATAAATGACATGATTTTAAATAAATTTTCAAATGACTACAATTTTAGTCTTATAGATAGTTTTTTTTTTTAGAGGGAACAAAGAAACGTTGAGAGGCAAGGTGACTCGACCTCACAACAGTATATTTGCAGGGTGTGACACAGAGCAACAGTAGAGTAGAAAAATCTCTGGCACAAGCCAGAGAGGATGTAGACAGGCAGCCATTGGGAGGAGGAAGTACTAGCCTGGCAGCTACTGATTCAGCTCCAGACCTTAACTGTCCTTCTCATTAGCTGCACAAGTTGCTTTGCTTCTCTGAGTCTTAATTTCCTTATCTATAACATAAAGGGTGTCTTTTAAAGATAATTTTTACAGCCCTTTATAGCTACAGAAGAGTTCATGATTCGTGATTCTATTATTGTCATCTAATGATTATTCCCAGCATCTGCATATGTTTTCCTCTCTGGGGATATATGGTGTCTGGTGGATCATATTAGTTCCATTTCATAGTTATAGTTAATACAGATGGAGACCAGCTTAGTGTTATAATGGTTACATCTGTGTTTTCCCTGGGTACTTAAATTTTTCAGGGGTCCCTGGGTGGCTCAGTCGTTTGAGCATTGGACTCTTGATTTCAACACATGTCATGATCTCATGGTTTGTGAGATCAGCCCTAAATTGGGCTTGTGCTGACAGTCCTGAGCCTGCTTGGGATTCTCTCTCTCTCTCTCTCTCTCTCTCTCTCTCTGCCCCACCCCCATTGCTGACTCCCTCTCTCCCAAAATAAATAAATAAACTTAAAAAGAGTAATGTTCATTGTTTTTTTTAAGAAGCTTTCCAAAATATGTATTCAGTCCACTAACCTGACCTTGACAGCCCGAGTGTCCACTGGCAAGGTTCTAGCCCTCATCAGAAAATAGTATAGTCTTTGTCTGTGCTCACCTCTATGCTTCCCTCTGCAAGTTCCCACAATATCACATATGGGCCTGGTCCAGTTTTCTGGCCTAGTGTCCTCATGGAGCCTCTATGTTGAGATGAGAGAGGAGAGTCCAGTAAAGAGGACTTTTGGGAATTTATGTTTTACAGGGTGGAGATAAACATCAGCATCCTGAAGGGAAACTCAAGACTGGAAAGATACAAGGTATGTGTCTACAGAACAGTCTTCTTCCAAATGGAGACTGGGCAGAGCAAGGGAGGAGCATGGATATTCCCAAGCTTGTACCCAGACCACAAGCTTTCAACCAGAATAACAGTCTCTAACAAGTTCTCATTGTTTGCCAGTATTGATAGACTTTCTTACAATTGTACCATTATCCATGACATAGTCACTGATGCAATTCAGCAAATATTCACACGTGTTCTAGAGTAGAATGCAAGTGTTCACTTTAAAACCCCAAAGGGAAATCTGTTTGAACTAATGAGCTAACAAGGCAGAAGAGGGAAAAAGACAGAATTCATTCCTTCATACAAAGATACTTTCAGAATGCTTATATACGTAATACTCTGATGCTGAGAAATCTATTGAAGTGATGTAAGATAGGTATCGTGTTGGTGAGACTGGGTGCTCTCAAGAAGTCAGAGATAAACTATGGAGATAATCATGATGTGAGAGTGAAATCATGTGGTTCTCAGCCAAATAGCAGAGATAACTGGATTCTCCACAGACATGGCCAACTATACTTTTATCCCAAATACATCTCTACGTAGATGTAGAATTGAGAAAAGAGAGAGAAAAATAGCTAACCTTCATTGAGTATTTATGACAACAGCGATCTAAGTGCTGGGTAGGATGCTATCTCTTTCAAGGTTTGTAACACGATTATGGCATTGCCTCTAAATTGTATAGATAAAGAAATTGAGAAGCACTCGGCTTAAATAACTTGCAAAACCAGATACAGTTTGGTAGGTGGTAAAGTAAAATGCAAACTTACTTGTTTTCTTTCTCCATGAATGGAGTCAACCACAGAGCTGTCCAACCTATGAATATAGATGCATCCCTTGACTCACAGCCAGTTAGTCACCACATCTTACTGATTTCAACACCTTACCAGCTCTCATTATGATCTACCTCTTTTCATTCCACTACCACTATCCTAAGGCAATTCTTCCTGGGACTACTCCAACAACTTCATTCTTGGGTTCCCTGCCTCAAGTCAATCCACTTTACCAATGGGCCAAATGAGGCCTGACACCAGGTTTTAGAAATAAAGTTTTATTGGAATACAGCCATGCTTATTTATTTACATATTGTCTTTGATTGCCTTCATGCCACAAGGGTAGAGTTAAGTAGTTTTGACAGAGACCACATAGCCTACGAAGCTGAAAATATTTACTCTTTGGCTACAGTTGTCATTTAGTAATTAAAAATATATGGAATGGCTTGTTAAACTTAAATATCGGACAAACAGTGAATGATATTACATGGGTCATATGTACATTAAAAACTTATTCAGTGTTTAACAAACATTTTCAGTGGATCCCTGTTAGTTGTGGATTCTGTATTTGCAAATTCTCTTGCTCCTTCAAATTTATTTGTAATGCCCCAACCTCTACTCACAATGCTTTCTGGATCATTCACAGACAGAAGAAAAACGAATTTGAATTAGCTAAGGTGCAAGTTCCAAGCCAAACAAGGTGGCTCTCTGACCTCTTGTTCCAGCTCTCCTACTATAGACAAGTGTTCTTTTCGTGATGCATGTAGTGCCCTATGCCTTGCCTTTTGTGCTTTTTGTTGGTGATTTTGTTGGTGATTGGTGCTGTTTAAAATGACTCCTGCAGGTTGTTCTGGTGTTCCTAAGAGTCTGTCGTGTGCCTTAAGGAGTAAATGCACGTGTTAGATAAACTTTGCTCATTTGCTGTTATGAGTTATGGTGCTACTGGCCATGAGTTCAATGCTAATGAATCAACAACATAAATAAGGTGCCTTTAAATGAAAACACACAAAATGAGCTCATATACTGATTGGTTGATGAAGCTCATAAGAACCTGCCTTGATTTCCTCTCATTTAGTGTTTGTGGCTGTAGAACATAACTACTGCAAATAATGAGAAGCGAGTGTATCTGAAAAATAAAATTAATATTTAACTGGGCTTTCTGTATTTTCTCTGGAAACTCCATCGGTCCTTTCCAGAGAATTTGACTGCCTACACTATCGTTAATTATCTTTCAAAAACAAATCCAATCATGTTTTCTGGTAGCCCCCATATTCGCACAGAATTGAAGGTCCTTCATGTCTTGCTCCCTGCTTATTTGTCCCATCCTCATGTCTTGCTACTCTTCCCTCAGATACTCTGAACCAGCCTTTCTGTATGATCCCTTCTCTCTATGTGCTGTTCTCTCTGTCTAAACATCAGCTTTGCAATCCACCTGGCAAGCCTCACTTGGTGCTGAGGACAATTCAATGTCACCTCCTCTGGAAAGCAATCCCCAAATCTCTGAAATGTTAGCTGCCTCTGTCAGAGTGCAGAAATGCTAAGTAGCCCCCACCCTTTTCCTTTTCAGAGAAATGCCTTGGACCTTGCCTCTCTACTTCCAACTGCAGCCAGCCCTGTGCTCAGCACTTTCGCGGAGAAATTGGATTCACGTGTCATCAAAACAAGTGGCAAAAATCAACTGAAACATGTACAAGTCTATCTGTGGAAACATTATTTAAGGTGATGCGTTTGCATATTATTGGCTTCTGGAGCTAATTCCCAGGAGGTGGTAGAAGCATTTTTCATGTGTTCTGTTCAGGATGACAATAAATCTCAGATTTAGACTCAAAAAAATGGTGGAGTGGGTGAAATTTGTCTCCTGTCCTTCTTTACCCAAACTCTCCCCTCCACCACCCTCTTCTTCTCCCTCTCAGTATCTTGGCTCAAAAATACATCTGAAACTCATTCACACAACAATGAATGCTTAGAGGTTAAAGTGTGAGCTCTAAAGATGGATTTGTGTACACTTTCTCCTAATTAGTGAACTCGAAACTTCTTGCAATTACAATTTAGCATTGTTTGACCTGTCAACCTCTAAAAACCATTCCCCACCCTACCCCTAAATTCCATGTGACTCCCCTTTAAAAATATCAAAGGGCGAATTTTGTTTTTAGAATCTCTCCACATCCCTGGAGAAAAGTGTCTTGTTAGTCTACTCGAGTTAAAAATCACTGTACTGGAAGCAACAGGTCAGTATCCTGATCTCTGGAACAATTTTGGTGGAATCTCTTGTCTGAGCTCAACTCCATTTTCCTCTCTCCGTCTTTCTTGGCATCCAAACTACTTTTCAGGACCACTTGTTTCTCTGTTTTCTCCATGTGGCTTATTGTGCCTTTAGCTCCTTTACTCTGATATATGCTAGGTTCTTAATCATTTTTTTAAAAAGCAACTTTTTTTTTAAACAGGACTTCAACAGTGCATTACGCCTTTCTGTAGCAGCAGCATCCATCCCTCTGCACGTTCTGGACTTCCGAGCCCCAGAGCCCATGAACAGTGTAGCCCAAGGAATCCGAAGGAATTGTCCAATTGATTTTGCCTGCATAATTGATGTTGTGAAATCATCAGAAACCACATCTGGAAACATTGCATTTATAGTGGAATTATTAAGAAATATTTCTACAGATTTATCTGATAACATTAACCGAGAGAAAATGAAGGTATTCTTTGTTCGTTTCATTGAAAATACTGACAGTCTTCTTTTTTTTTTTAAACCAAATCTTGCATATTAGTAGTTCCAAATGTAGTTTTCAGGGTACAAAGTATGACAACCATGGCAACCATAACAACAATGGACATTTTATTTCAGTCTTGTGTATTGATTCTCTCTAGTTTATGGAAGTTTTTGAGAAGTTAGCACATTCTTAATACAAGTTTTTGTACAGACTATTTTCTTTTTAAAAAATTTTTTTGTTTGTTTTTGTTTATTTTTGGTATAGAGAGAGACAGAGCATGAGCAGGGCAGAGAGAGAGGGAGACACAGAATCCGAAGCAGACTCCAGGCTGTGAGCTGTCAGCAAAGAGCTCGATGCGGGGCTCAAATCCACAAACTGTGAGATCATGACCTGAGCCAAAATTGGACACTTAACCAACTGAGCCACTCAGGCACTCCACGTACAGACTATTTTCAAAAGAATGTCACAAAAGGATGACTGTGAATAAGACTGTGTCCCGTCTAGTGTTGCCCAGATTTCATTCTGTAGAACATATATGTTTCAGGAAATGATAATAGAGATTTCATTCTAAAGGGGAGATCTTTACATAGCAGATGTAGAAATTCTGGGTTAAACAAATTTAAGCAGGTTCCCTTACAGCAGGACTTTTTAGAACTTTTCATGTGTTAATGAAGTTTGACCCTTCTTATAAGAGTAGGGAATATTGGGATAGGACATGCAGCATTTCTCAAATCTAAGTTTTTATAGACTCTACCCCCAATTCCTTCCATCATACAATCATTAATATCTCACGGGATGTTGGGTTATAGAGACTGCAGTTTGGAAATGCTGCCCCGGACACATAATAAAGCAAGTAAACTCTACCTGTGATTTCTATTTAAATATTTTTATTTATTTTTTTTGAGAGAGAGAGAGACAGAGAAGGCATGGGAGGGTCAGAGAGAGAGGGAGACACAGAATCCAAAGATAGGCTCCAGGCTCTGACCTAGCTGTCAGCACAGAGTCCGACGTGGGGCTCACCATGAACGGTGAGATCGTGACCTGAGCCGAAGTTGGCTCCTTAACCGACTGAGCCACCCAGGCACCCTAATTTCTATTTTATTTTAATTATTGTTTTATTTTTCTTCCCTCTCTGAAGGCTCATTAGTATGAAATTCTAATAAACAGGGAATTTAAAAAAATGTGTTAATAAGATCAAATCATTTGATTTTTTACAAATTTTAGATTTCAGAAACCAACTTTCTACAATCATGTGTAAATCCTTAGTGTAAGTTTACTTTTTCTCCATTGCAGAGTTACAGTGAAGTGGCCAACCACATCCTCGACAGAGCAGCCATTTCAAATTGGGCTTTCATTCCAGACAAAAATACCAGCTCGGACTTTTTGCAGTCAATGAATCTATTTGCAAGGCAACTCCACGTCCATGACAATTCAGAAGACATTGTGGATGAGCTTTTCATTCAGGCAAAAGCATTTCGCATCAACAACAATACCTCAGAGAAAAAATTCAATTTCTCCACGAGCATTAACAATACGACAGAGGGTATCATAGGAATGATAGAAATTCCCAGACAAGAGCTGTGGAAGTTGCCACCAAATGCATCCCAAGCCATCACCATAGCGTTTCCCACTTTGGGGGCCATCCTGAAAGAAGTCCACCTGCAGAATGCGAGTCTTCCTAGACCTGTGAATGGTCTTGTCTTTTCGGTGATTTTACCAGAAAGATTGCAACAAGTCTTACTTACCTTCGAGAAGATCAATAAATCCCAGAATGCCAAGGCCCAGTGTGTTGGCTGGCACTCCAGGAAAAGGAGTTGGGACAAAAATGTGTGTGAAACCACGTCGGAGATCATGAACAAAGTAAAATGCCAGTGTAACTATACCAACATGGTGATGTCCTTTTCTATTCTAATGTCCCCCACATCTATTAACAACAAAGTCCTGGACTACATCACCTGCATTGGGCTCAGCATCTCCATCTTTAGCTTGATTCTTTGCCTGATCATTGAAGCCACTGTATGGACCCGTGTGGTTGTGACAGAGATATCCTATATGCGTCATGTGTGCATTGTGAACATAGCTGTGTCACTCTTGATTGCTAATGTGTGGTTCATCATAAACTCTAAATTTCACAAAAAAGCCCGGGACTCCAACTGGTGTGTTGTGCTGACATTTTTCAGCCACCTTTTCTACCTTTCTCTGTTTTTCTGGATGTTCTTCAAAGCACTGCTCATCATTTATGGGATATTGTTTGTTTTCCATAGGATGCTGAAGTCCCGCATGATGGCCATTGGCTTTGCCATTGGCTATGGATGCCCGTTGGTCATTGCTGGCACCACAGTTGCTATCACAGTGCCAGAGAAAGGTTACATGAGACCCAATGCTTGTTGGCTTAACTGGGACAATACCAAAGCCCTTTTAGCATTTGCCATTCCAGCCTTGGTCATTGTGGCTGTGAACCTTGTGGTGGTTTTGGTTGTTGCTATCAACACTCAGAGGCCCTCTATTGGCAGTTCCAAGTCTCAGGATCTGGCCATAATTATGAGGATCAGCAAAAATGTTGCCATCCTTACCCCATTGCTGGGACTGACCTGGGGTTTTGGAATAGCCACACTTATAGAAGGCACTTCCCCTGTATTCCATATAATCTTTGCCCTGCTCAATGCTTTCCAGGTATGTTCCAAGAGGAAGACTTGTTTTTATGAATTATAATTATTAATTGTTTTATTTATAAGATATTTTTACTTCATAATTTGTTATTATGGCTATACAACAGGATATGACTATGATTTAAAAATATAGAATGTAAAATGTTCTTTTTTAACTCTTTCTATGTCTTCATAACCTTTAGCTGTGGCCTCTCTTACCCTATTGATTGTCAATTTGGATTTAGTTGAACAGGCTGGTTGGCTTGGCATTTCCTTCCTTATGTTCTTCCTGATCCACTTGCATCTCTCCTCAAGTTTCAATGTCAGAAGAAGTTTGCATTCATTTACCAAAGACTAGTTTTTGGTCAAAGTTGTGTGAGTCTACACATATAATGCCTCAGGACAAGCACAGCTTTTTATTCTTTCTCAAGGAGTTTAGGAATTCAGTGAAACAGTCATTTCCCATTCTATGAAGAGAAAACCCTTGTCATTCTCTTTGAATATTAGCGAGGAGTTCTTATACCTCTTCCCTGTTCTCCCTGTGAAATAAATGTAGGTTGTTATTCATGGAAATGGATCTCGAACATGTTGCCTGATCTTAGAGATGTCACTTTTATCTGGACCTCGACCTTCTCTTTAGTGAGATAAGGATATGAATCTAAAATCTTTATTTTGTTTTAACCACAGTTGGTTTGGCAAAGTTATTCCTCTAAAAGTTGTTGTACTCTATGTTGGCTACCATGTGTGTAGTTTTGGGAAGCTGTCACTAGCCAGACTGCTTTTCATGCCTATGAATAATAGCAAATTTGGCAAATTTATATCATTAATTATGCTTTTAATCAGGGCTTGGCAAACTACGGCCTGCTGCCCATTTTTGTAAATAGTATTACTGGAATATAGCCATACTCATTCGTTTGCATTTTGCCTATGGCTGCTTTTGAAATATGAAGGCAGAGTTGAGTAGCTGTAACAGAAGCTGTATAGCCTGTAGAGCTTAAATATGCATTATCTGGTTTTTCATAGAAAAAAAATTCCAACCACTGCTTTAAATATATAAATATAACTGTTAGTAAAGCATCAATGTATTCCTACAACATGTCCCTATAACCCTATTTAAAAATGTGATACAAAACAGAAAGTAGGCTTTTAGGACATGCCAGCTCAGATCAATTATTTTTTCTAACTCATAGGTTCCTCAGTTACTATGTAGAACATTTTACTCTTTCCCTTGCATGGCTTTTAAAGAGAAACCTTTGACTTATGTTTTCTTTTTGTTGTTGTTGTTCTTTGTTTTTGTTTTGTTTTCTTAAATCAAAAACTCTTGGACTCATGTAAATCTCCCCAACTCTTGAAGTTACTTTGGTGACTAATGATCTCATTCTATTTTTTTTCCTTTACTTTGCAACTTAATTAAACTCTGAACATTTTATTCTGTTTCTTTTTCAAAAGAAAAATACTGAAAAAATTTTAGGTAAATACACTCCAACTTTTCTTAGCAAGGTTTTCCTGTGACTCATATTTAAAAATTTTGATTTTCTGATTAGTGTTTCTATGCCATGAAACTATCCTTAGAAACCCAGGCTTCCTTCCACTCTCATGGAAGGATCCAGAATTTTCTTAAACTACAACTTCCACCATTTAAAAAGATTGACTATCGATTACTGTGACTTTATAGGAAACCAAATATTTTAAACTTGAACAGACCTTGGTCTTTTATATCTATGTAATTTTCTCTTTTTTGTGTAAACTTATTTCACCAGCTCAGAGGCCCTATTTCTTGACTTTTTAATTCCAGCTGAAAGTAAACTATAATATAGGTTGCATTTCTCAAGACATCTTCCATGATTGTCCCTGTGAACTATAAGATTCTATGTCATGTTATGTCATGTTGCTGTTATTATGAGTAAGATCAGCTACTTAATATTTGGAAAGAAAGTAAACAGATATAGTAAGGTAGAAAATATTCTCCATCTATAGCCATTCAATACATATCAATAATTCTTATGCACATACCTCTGTCTTTGAGGTAGAGTCACAAAAAAAATACTTGCCGATGCATTTTTATCTGCATCAGTAGAAGCTGAAGTTTCTAATATCCAATAACTGTCCTTGAAGATATCTAGATGAGTGATATTAAAATAGGGGCGCCTGGGTGGCTCAGTCAGTTAAGCTTCCGACTTTGGCTCAGGTCATGATCTCACAGTTCAAGCTGTGGGTTCGAGCCCCACATCAGGCTCTGTGCTGACAGCTCAGAGCCTGGAGCCTGCTTCAGATTCTGTGTCTCCCTCTCTTTCTGCACCTCTCCAACTCATGCTGTATTTCTCTCTGTCTTAATAATAAATAAAAACATAAAAAATTAAAATAACTGTTGGGATATTGTCTGCCAAACCGTCCCTCATACTTTGGTTGAATTTTGCCACAGGGGTTTTTCATCTTGCTGTTTGGAACCATTATGGACCACAAGGTAATCTGAATTTTTTTCACTCATTGTAAAAGTTTTCACAGGGCTCAGAGTAGCAGGGGGATGAAGCAGTTTTGAAAAGAAAGCCTGGTCCCTGGGGTGCTTCAGGCATCAGCTGAAAGGAGAAAAGCAGAGAACTATACTTCCTCATTTCCTGTATTTAAGCAAGTCAATAGGAGATTGTGTATGAGTGTATCTAGAAGAATAAAAACCATAACCAGCATTCAAACTTGAACCCTCAATCCAACTATAACTATACCTCAGCTTTTATCCAGGTCTTATTATTGGCTAAGCACTATGCTTAGGCATCTGATGTTGCTTTTGCCAATGTTATTGGTCTCAAAACTCCAGGGCATGCATCTGAGTTTTAAGGATATTGTTTCTTCACTGTCTTTGCTTCCTCAGATAAGAGACGCTTTGCGAATGAGGATTTCTTCACTGAAGGGGAGATCAAGGGCGGCAGAGGTAAGCTCTCCCTTTCAGTCTCAATACTTAAGGGTCAGTGTCCTCAGCAGAGTCATGAAGAGACAAATATTATAGAGAATTATTAGGGCGTTCATTCATTCATTCATTCATTCATTCATTTCTTCACTTGAAAAATTTGGAGTATCCTGCTAAAGCTTCAGGTCAGTAGAACATCCCTCTCAAGAGAATTTCCCACCTTGGATGTATTTCAACTTGACATCTGGACCATTGAGATGGGATAACGTGAACCCAGGATCATAGACTCATAAAACACTAGAACTGGGAGATGAGTTAGAAATGAGACCTTGAGGGTGTCATGCTAAGCGAAATAAGTCAGGCAGAGAAGGACAGATACCATATGTTTGCACTCATAGGTCTAACAGGAGAAACCTAACAGAGGACCATAGGGAGGGGAAGGGGGAAGAGAGTTGCAGAGAGAGAGAGACAGAAATCATGAGAGACTGCTGAATACTGAAAATGAACCAAGGGATGAAGGGGGAGGGGGAGGGAAGGGAAGGGGGTGGTGGTCATGGTGGGGGGTACTTGTGGGAAGAAGCACTGGGTATTATATGGAAACCAATTTGACAATAAACTATTATTAAAAAAAAAGAAATGAGACTCTAGTCCAACCTAGTCACTTCATATGTAAGGAAACCGAGACTCAGAGTACTTACGAGATTTGCCAGAAGCCACCCAGATAATTACGAGAGTTGACATGCTCCTTGCTCAAGACTCTTCCGTAAGCCACATTCTTGGGTTGAAGTATATGTATATTGATCTTAAAGATGACTTTTGACCAAGCTATATATTTGTTTTGTCAGGTACCAACTAAAATTACCATCATTGTTATATTGATTAGAAAGAAGCCAACTCAACCAACAGTTTCTTAATAAGAGCTACTTTTTTAATAAACAAACAAAATTTTCTGCACACATCGAGAGTCAGCATTTACAGTTAGCTACTATTGAGTGTGACTTTGGGTACCATACTTTATCAATTCTAAGATAGGCATTTTCTTTTAACATTTCTAAAATTAGAATGTATCTTATAATCAGTGACATGTCATGATTTAATTGGTAAGATTTTTTTCCTTTCTTTTTTTTTTGTTTTTTTAAGTTATAAACTTTTTTTTGGTTTTTTTTTTTTTTTGCACAAAGTAAAACTTTATTTGCAACAAATAATGAGATCATAGGGAATAACTTCCAAAGCCATGACTTCCCACACAGTGATGAATAAGTTCCTTTTATTTTGGGTTAGGATGACTATTTAGATAGGGAAGTCTTGTCATTGTATATAAAGGTGGGCATAAGGCTGTGCATGCACCTTAAGGAATCATGCTTACACATACATTATATGGTATGTGAATGAGTTTATTTTAGTATTATAATAAAGTAAAGGTAGTTGTATGTCTTTCTAGAGGACATTCCATGGCCCATCTGTGCAGGTACAAGAAAAGGGTTACAGTCAGATTGGTCTGGGTTGTCTGGGATGGCTGAAGTTCCTGTCAGGACATCTGCTATTGTTTGAGGGTGGTTTTGGTTTCCATTTTCCTGAGTTAAGAGATAAGCTGAAAAGAAAAGGGAGTGCCTAGGTGACTCAGTCAGATAAGCATCTGACTGCCTCAGGTTGTGATCTCAAGGTTTGTGAGTTTGAGCCCCACATCGGGCTCTCTGCTGTCAGGACAGAGCCCACTTTAGATCCTCTGTACCCTTCTCTCTCTGTCCCTCCATCATTTGCTCTCTCTTTCGACCTCTCTCTCTCTCAGACTGGAAATAGAACAGAAGAAGTCAGTGAGGCATCAATGGTGTTGTACCCAGATTTTAATATCGCCCCCAAAAACCAGAGACCACCAGGGAGGCCGAAGCACGCATGCAAAAGCAAAGGGCTTTATTACGAATTTAGGCCTGACCAGCCTACACTCGGGCTCACAGACTTCAACAACACAGTGGATCCACATGGAGTGACTATTTTAGTTTTTTAGAGAGAGAGAGAGAGAGAGAGAGAGAGAGACTGAGAGAATGTGAGCTGTCAGCACAGAGCCTGACACAGGGCTCAAACTCACAAACTGTGAGATCATGACCTGAGCCAAAGTCAGATGCTTACCTGACTGAGCCACCCAGGCACCTCTTTTCTTTCTTTTTCTTAGTAGAACATAAAAATAATGATTTGGCTTACAGTGTTAGGTTAAGTGAAATATTTAATTCTGTGTAGCTGTGTCAGTCTGGGTACTTCTTTTCATGTTTTCATTTCTACATATTTATCTCTAGACAAGCATATACATAAATATGAATATATTTTGTCAATGCCATTATTCACTGACATCAGTGTTGCTTTTTTCCCCCATTTAGAATGCATCATTAAGCCCAACCAATGGATCTAAATTAATGAATCGGTGAAAATGAGAGGTGAGTATTAAAAATTCAAGGAGAAACTTCACTTGCAAGTTGTGACAGACTCCTTAATGCCCCTTGTGAGCACACTATTGCCTAGGATGTGATGCAGGGGTGAGGTGAAAGGGAACAAGTGGATATGTCTTTCAGAGATTAAAAGCTTCTTCATTGCACAGCGCATAAATGAAAATATGCATATATTTAAAACTTATGTCATCTCAGTTTATAGGACCATACATTGTTTTCTTAAAGTTTACATTTTAGTTAGTTAACATGGGGTGCCTGGGTAGCTGAGTCAGTTAAACATTCAACTTCAGTTCACATCATGATCTTGCCATTCACGAGTTCAAGCGCCACATTAGGCCACTGGGCTCTGTGCTGACAGCTCAGGGCCTGGAGCCTGCTTCAGAGTCTGCGTCTCCCTCTCTCCCTGCCCCTCTCCCACTCAGGCTTTGTCTCTCTCTCTCTGTCTCAAAAACAAATAAGCATTAAAAAAATTAAAATAAATTCTTGTTAGTTAGCATACAGTATAGTATTAGTTTCAGGAGTACAATGCAGTGATTCAGCACTTCCCGTCCAACACCCAGCCTCACACAGCAAGTGCACTCCTTAATCCCCACTGCCTATTTAGTCAATCCCTCAACCCACCTTCCCTCTGGTAACCCTTGTTTTGTTGTTTGTAGTAAAGAGTCTGTTTCTTGGTTTGTCTTCCCCTCTCTCTTTTTCTCCCACTTGCTCTTTTGTTTCTTAAATTATGAGTGAAATCATATGGTAATTGTCTTCCTCTGACTGACTTATTTTACTTAGCATAATACTCTCTAGCTCCTTCTACATCATTGCAGATGGCAAGATTTCATTCTTTTTTTATGGCTGAGTAATATTCCATCATCTATCTATCTATCTATCTATCTATCTATCTATCTATCATCTATCTTTCTATCTCACTTCTTTTTTATCCATTCATTAATCAATGGACACCTGAGCTGTTTCCATAATCTGGCTATTGTAGATAATGCTGCTGTAAACATTGGAGTGCATGTATCACTTTGAGTTAATATTTTTATATTCTTACGTGACCAACTCTTAAGCATACTTTTCTTTCCTCAGTGAGAGGATGATATTTGCACTGATATAGGATACACCCTTGCTTATAAGCACTCACACACCTTAATTTCGTCTTGTTGGTGAGCGGCAATTCTTATAATAACCTCATTGTTAAGAAGAAAGACTTAATTGATTGAAATCACAAAGCAACAAGCCTGCTTCTCCTTAATAAAGTTGGAGTCCAGAATCATCCCTAAGGGGGTGTGGGTAGAACTGCAGCAAGTCAGCTGTCTAACAGCCAGCCTATGAGACATATTTCTACACAGATGACATGAAAGGAAAACAAATATTAGGCATCCATGAAGGGCAATTAGTCACAAGGTGGCAGCCAAAAGCCTGCGAGGTAGTAGTGGGACGTAGGTAGGGATGACCAATCTTCGTATGTGTTCATGGCCTTTGTACACTGATATAGATGAGTCTCAGATTTGTTTTAAAAACAAATCTGGCAACAGGCACAGCCCTTCTACGTTCATTCTCTTCCTGAGTCACAGCTGAAAATTGAACAATGGGGCAAAGCAAAGAGTTGAAACAATCTCATGGAATCAAAGACATTCTAAGTTGGTAGGACCATTAAGGGACCTGCTGCGTAACAGATCCTATAGCACCATATGGTCTGCTGTACGACATTGATGTGTGGTCCCAGGGATAGGGGAGAGGGAGGAAGAGAAAGAGGGCTTTGTCATCTACACTGACTGGCAGGCGTGGGGTGCTGGGAAAACACCACCATATTATCCTTAATGAATCATCCCCACATTTGGGTTTTTATATTAGAACTTTAATGGGGGGAAGAAAGTTATTGTAGAATTTAAAAAAGTTTAACTCTCCCACCTCTGCCCATTTCCGAGTCCAAAGAGCTCCTTCTAAGTGGAGCATCACTATAACATTCTTGATTAGTCACTAATCAAGAGGTGATTCAGATGACCTGTAAAAGCTGACCTTTCCATTAAGGTACTAATTTGACCTGTTTTCTGAAGCTTATTAGATGTCTCAAGGGGGTACTAAATCTAGCCATCCTAGAGAAGAGACGCATGGTTGAAGTCTAATCCCTAGCCAGTTGGGCATGCCTGGTTGGTGTAGTAAAAACTGGAGAAAACCAGTAAAATCCAGGGTCTGGACTGCTCTAGTTCTTGGAATTGGGGAGGAAACTTCCACAGGTAATTGGGGGAAGTGTAGGAAGGAGATGGGAATGCACTAACAGCCCCCCAAAGAAATCCTCAGCACATGATTCTTCAACTTCTGTGTTTTTTTTGTTCCTGTTTTTTTAAAGTAGTTTATTATCAAATTGGTTTCAATATAACACCCAATGCTTCTCCCCACACGTGCCCCCCAACCATGACCATAACTCCTCTCCCTCTTCAGTCCATGGTTCCTTTTCAGTATTCAATAGCATGCAGAACCAGAAGGATCTGGAAGAGCAGTCACTGGGGCCATCTTAGGTCCCTCACAAGTTAGAGGTCAGGGACAGGAAATTTACAATAAGTGAATGGAAACCTAGCAGAACCAGGGCATTCTTTCAGCAGACAAAGAGACGCCAGCCACAGGTTAAAGACAAAATTACAGCTCAGCAACCCAGGGTGCTTGGTAAGTGTAAGTCAGGTAGCAGCCCAACGCAGGGCTAAATCACAAGGAAAAAGGTAGTATTTCAGGCCTTAAATCAGAATACAAAATTAAAGACAGATGCAGTCTAAAGAGACATGTAGAATTCCATTGTCGAAAAAGGCGACAGAAGTCATAATGGACTTGCAAATATTTGAGCCCCTGAGCCTGGGTGGAAGCTCCTCATAGCCCACTGACCTCAGGTTTGATTGCTCTTGGAAATGAGGTTAGAAAAGTTTTGGCAGGAGGTCTTGAGGTCATGGAAGGCCTGCAGAGGGGTGGAAACCTGGAAGTTTGCTTCAGGTACAGATTCTAATTGGGAAACCCCATCCTGGAGGCTGAGGAGGGAGGGGGAAGACGTTCTTACAGTGAAGCCACAACTGGGCAGCGTCCTTTGCTGTTCATGTGAAGGGCAGTGTTTGCTATGACCCAAACGGAGCCTGTTTCACTCAGTGTTATTCCAGGGTCACCAGGAAGTCTCTTTGGTTCCTGTAAAACTCTCTCCCACATATTTATTAATGCCTGCATTCACCTCAAAGGATGCAGAACTCTTTGAACCACAGTGGAAATGAGACTGACTGAACAAATACCCTGAGAAAAGCAACACAGTTTTCTATGTTAAGTTGTACACTCAGAGCAGCAGTCATTCCAGAGGCCAAGCTTAGATAGCTAGAGAGGGAGAAAAGGCACTGAGCACCAAGTTTAGGCCTAAGGGAGCAGCATGGAGAAGATAGAGGACACAGAAAAAAATGAAGCTTGGTGGAGGGGTGGGGGAAAGGGTAGGGGAAGGACTAGCCTCCCTATGGTGTGACTTTGAGGAGATTTTCAATGGCTCGGTGCTTCTATTTCCTCATCTGTAAAATGAGGCTAATAATAATACATACCTCCCAGGATGGTTTCAGGATTCAATGAGCTAACATATTAAGGACTCAGAATAACTCCTGATTCCAATGATCAGTAAATGCCAGCTGTTCTTCCTGTTAACATGAGTTTCAACCATTTTTCTCAGGTCGCTCCATTCCTCATGGACATTCCTGGTCTTGGACTGAGAGCTGAGGTCTGGGAGAGGCAGACTGGAATGCAGGGACAACTGTGATTCCCTGAAGACTTTCTCTTCTTATGAGGTGTGACACTTAAAGCTGTCAGGGTGAACATGTTCATTGAGGAAAAAGTTAGAATACCATTTGATGATGGGACTTGAAGGAGGTAGATAGAGCCACGAACTCTACCTATGACTTGCAAGAGCCTGGCTTCTTGATCAACCTTGGCAAGACTAAGTCAGCGAGCCATTTTCTGACCTCCTGGACAAGCCTGGGTCTCTACTGGACATTGTCTGCTTTCATGCCCAAGGCCTGCTCTGTGGCTCCATAGGCCCTGTCATTGTCACTCTGAAGGGATCTTGGGCACTTTGGGGGACAGGAGTTAGATCCAGTTTTAGGAGTAGAGGTGGGCATGGGCATGGAGGATGGGGTGGCAGCAGAAATACTGAAGTATTTTGGAAACAGTTGAGTCATGGCAGGTTTCCAAAAGATAGGAAACAGGCAAAATAAAAGGACTTTTCAACATGTTTATTATTTTAGTCTATTTTAGACCTTGAGTAAAATAGTTTAAATGCTAGGACTTTAGTTTACTCATTTGTAAAACTTAAAAAATATTCTTGTAGGTATGATTATTATTTGTGCATGTGTGTGTGTGTGTGTGTGTGTGTGTGCATGTGTGTGAGTACTTAAACCCCTATACATAAAAAATATTTTGGTTGTTACTTTAGAAATAAAAATAAAAACATTTACTTTTCACAACTTGCTCATGTGTGAGTTCACTCTGGGTAGGTGGGCCCAGTGGTACTACAATATTCTTGGGTATTAAACCTTTTATCAGTTAACCTCAACCCTTTGATCAGACACACAAGAGACCCAAGATTGTAATCCTACCATATACTTACAAGATGATAAGTCAGAAATATTTGGCAAACAGCACTATTGCTTTTCAGACATGCTTAGTGATATTTCTATTGCCCATTTGGTTTTAAGCAGTCAACTAATCAGTAGGTATGAAGGTGGCCACGTGGGCATGAGTAGTGCAATTTGACCAAAGCAGAAATCACATAGAGGCCTTTGAAGTCACTGCTTTTCCACAACACCCACACCAACAAGCACCTTTGCAGGTCTGCTTTCGAAACCGTTCGTGTTCATAGTTAGGAAATGAGACAGGGGCAAATCAAACAGCAATTATTTTAGTGATGAAAAACCTCAGTCATTTGGAAATTGTGCACCTTTCCTGAAATTAAAATAAATTATTCATAATGAGGGGCATGAATCTACCTTTCAGATTTATAAAATTTCCTGAATATTAGTTTATCGACCACATTTCCTTTTTGACTCTAGCCACTATGGAAACAAGTATCACTTCTCGTAACCCCCAGAAATTTAGAAATTCCAGAGCTTCGTGTAATTCCAAGCCAAATAATTGCCTTTAGTTTGGTAGATTCATTTGTTATTGGGTCAAGGTCAAAGTAATAATTTCCTCATGACAGTAGCATTTCATCTCCTTTCTTTTCCCTATTTTTCCAAGCTCTCCATCTTTTCAGTGGAACCGTGGTATTGAGTAGCCAGTTCGACAGTAACAGAACACAAGCATTTCTAAAAATCACCACACTATGCAAAACTAGCAATAAACCCCACATAACTAATGGGAAACATGGGATTTGGGATATAATATGCCAAAATCCAGTCATGAATCTTAGGCAGAAATGTTTTAGCCCTGAGCAGCTCTGTTTGAAGACCAATTTTTCTCCTAGGAATTTTCCCCTCCTGGTAATGCTCATCTTTGAACAAAATTCAGTGACTACATGGTTTTGCTTCCATTCAGAAATCCATTTTTCAACTGAATTAGGTGGCCAGGTGATATTTTATCATCTCTTCCCACCTTCCCAAATCGCATTCATTTCACTGAGAGGTGTGCCTGAAAGTCTGCATGACAAACAGAAGGGTGCCTTTTACTTGGTGTTTGCGGTCCCATCCCAGCTCTTGGAGGGTAACAATCTGCTCAAGGACTGGGGCCTTGGTTTCCAGAGAGATACAGAATCTCTGGGAGACAGTCAGTCAAGGAGTGGCACTCAGAGAGGCAACCAGAAAATGGAACTCATGTCCTTCCCCTTTTCCCTTAACGTCCTCTGGGAGGGGATGTGCTAAGATTAAAGAACCCTTAATAGAGGACCTGAGGAGCCAGCATAGGGAAGATTTTAGCTGATAAAACACATGAAGGATGTTGAAACTTATTAAACAGGATACAATCAAGGTACAGAAGACATTTTAAGACGGTGAGTGGATAGAACCTTTGTTCAGACCCAGGCATGGGCTGTGACCTTGAGGGAGTAAGGACTGTAAATATCTGAACTTTTGGTCTGGGGAGTTTTGGAAAGAATAGGTGTGGATTGGGGCTCTGTGATACCCTTTACACATATGCAGGGAGGACCAGTGGAAGGAAGACAGGTTTTGAGGACAACCAGATGCATGTTTCAATTCTGCCCTTTCTACTTTCTGAGGGGTGACCTGGGCAAGTTATTTAGGCCTTTGGTTTTCATAAAAAGGCTCATCCATAAAGTTGTGGCAATATAAACTACACTTTATGGTATCCTGTACAGTAAGGAAGGTGATGTCTGTGAAAGCACCTTCCTTGGTGTCTACCCTATGGGAGACTTGAACTTGAGAAAAGTTAGTTCCCCTGCTCCATCCTTCTAATTGTCTGGGGATGGGAATGTGAGTACATTGTCTCTTCTCCAAAGGTGCTGTTGGCTCTGTGTAGCAGGCAGGGTGGCAGTGTGGACTGGAGAAGTGCAATCAAGGGCTGACATACTAGGACTTTCATCGGAGTTGAGAGCAAGAGCTGGAGGAGGCCTTCGATGTCCTTCCAGTGGGTTGGCCCAGTCATCAGATATGAGTGGGGACAGAGTTTCAGAACAAGTGATCTGCTTCAGGAATGAAAATTAAAAGTAGATCTGGAGCCTGGAGCAAGAGAGTGATGGACTCTGTATGAGATAACAATAATTTTCAGAGTAACGGAGAAGATAGATTCCATTCATTTAAAAATTTTTATTCAGTTATTTTTTATAATGTTTTATCTATTTTTGAGAGAGAGAGTGAACGTGAGTGAAGGAGAGGCAAGGAGAGAGGAGAACAGAGGATCTGAAGTGGGCTCTGTGCCGACAGCAGCAAGCTCGACATGGGAGTTTAACTCAGGAACCATGAGATCATGACTGGAGCCAAAGTTCAACCAGCCGAGACACCCAGAGAAATTTCATTCTTGAATGAATTTAGTGAACTTTAAGTGAACTTTAGTCACTTAATTCCGCAACCCAAAGCAAGTTTTGTGGAAGGTTAGTGGTAAGGGCACTCCATGTGCTAAAACTAATGAACATACAAAGGGTTCTTCAGTGAGAGATGACTTTATGCGCCATTACAGTTAAGAAGTTCATGGGCAACAGGAGCTGTCTGCAGAGCCATTGATATCTTGGGCACAGTTTCTCTATCTATAAAATGGTAGTAAAAGTATGAGCCATTCCCACATGTTGTTATGGGTCCGTTGTGTCTCCTAAAAATTCTTTTTTTTTAAACATTTTTTAAATGTTTATTTATTTTTGAGAGCAGAGTGTGAGCAGGGGAGGGGCAGAGAATCCAAAGCAGGCTCCAGGCTCTGAGCTGTCAACACAGAGCCCAACATGGGGCTTGAACCCATGAACCACAAGATCGTGACCTGAGCTGAAGTCAGAGACTTCACCAACTGAGCCACCCAGGTGCCCCATCTCTAAAAATTCTTATGTTGAAGTCTTAACTCCTAGTTCCTCAGTTTGTGACCATGCTTGGATATAAGGCCTTTCTTAGAGATGATTATGTTAAAATGAGGTCAGAAAGGAGGGCCCAAACAAACATGACTCATGTCCCTATAAGAAAAAACCATGAGGACACAGATAAGTACAAAAGAGAGACCATGTGAGCATGCAGAGCGAAGGTGGCCACTGCAAGTCACGGAGAGAGGCCTTGGAAGAAACGGACCCTGCAACACCTTAATCTCAAACTTCTAGTCCCAGAGTAGTGAAAAAATAAATTTCTGTTGTTTAAGCCATGTATTCTGATATTTTATCATGGCACTCTTAGCAAACTAATACACATGCTCAGAGATTTTAAAAAAAGATAATTTTTTAGAGCAATTTTAAATTCACAGCAAAATTGAGAAGAAGGTATGGAGATTTCCCATATATACCTGGTCTCCACACATGTCCTCCCTCTCTCATTACTGACATCCCCACCCTGAGCAGTATATTGTGACAAGTGATGAGCTCACACTGACACATCATAATTACCCCAGACTCCCAGCTTACATTGAAGTGCACTCTTGGTGTTGTACATTCTATGGGTTTGGACTGATGGTCAAGGAGATGTATCCATCATTATAGTGTCATATGGAATATGAAATATTAGTATAACACTATGCCAAAAATACGGCAGATTTTACATAAGACAAATCGAATCCTAATATTTGAAGAGTGTCGGAGCAGCTAGTAAAGTGGATGTAGACCAAGAATATGTAAGGCCATTCTGCAAAGAGTTGGCTGTGAAAATGGGTCACCCATTTACATTCTTGAAGGAAGCATTTGTCCTGGATGCCGTGAAGCACTGCTGAGACATTACCTTCAGGACCGAGAGAGACACTTGCTCCTCCAACTGCCAGGTGTGTTGCTGGCTGATGGCTCACAGCCGGGTTCCTCCCTCATGCTGCCCTGCAAGGGCTGAAGGAAGCTGCCTCTCCCCAGGTCACGCAGGAATCAACTTGCGTCTAAGGACTGAGTGATGCTGCGTCTAAGGACTGAGTGATGCTGCTGCATGGCCCTGCCCCCTTGCCTAAAGTGGGACCACTTTTGAAGGGCTACCCACCTCCAGACTTCCTGTGGGATCAGTGGAGGCCTCTGTTGTGAAGACACCACAGTATAATTCACCCTCTGCCCTCTTTAGCTCTCCTTAGTTCCTCATGAGTGTTTCCATGAATATTCTCCCATAAATTTCATGGAGTGAACCTTTGTCTCAGGGTCTGTTTTCCCAGACACATGAACAATGACATCACACATGGTATACTACTGTTACTGATGCATGAATGCTGTTTTTTGTGCAGAGAAAGTTGAAGTATTTGACAATCTGAGCTTTCTGCAAGGTAGACTGAGGGAATGAATTGGGGAAATTTTTCTAACATTTAATGATATGCCGTGCCCTTTGAAAGTAAGTCACTTTGTTTTTTAATAAGCCAGATGGCAGCCAAAGTCACCTGGGACCCACATATTTCAAGTTTCTCAACCTTATTAGAGACCTGCCAGTCAATGAACTTGCAGGCTATTCTAGGACCCTGTAACATGGAAGCCCAGCTCCTGACCTTGAGTGTGGCAGCCCAACACATTTTGAGATGTGATTGTTTACCTGAGGAGTGGGGCCACTTTGAAAGCAGTCTAGTGCTGTTCTTGATTTTTTAGAGTGATTATATACTAAAGAAAACCAGCAAAAACTCAGGTTCTCCAACCTGCTATGAACATCGAGAGCACCTGTGTGCTATTAAGCATGGGAACTAAGAAAAGTCAATCTTCCTGTTCATCTGTTTCCTCACCTGTCACTGTGGACAAAGAGGAGAGACAGTTGGCTGTGATCCCATATCTCCATTTCTTTGACCTGCTGTTGTCAGAGGCTCAGAAAGAAGGACTGCAAAGGGAATGCTTTGCTGTTTCTCTTCCTCATAAGCACTTCTTTTATTTAAATATATTTTTTAATATTTATTTACTTTTGAGAGAGAGAAAGAGAGAGGCAGAAAGAGAGGGAGACACAGAATCTGAAGCAGGCTCCAGGCTCCAAGCTGTCAGCACAGAGTCTGACACGGGGCTTGAGCTCGTGAACGATGAGATCATGACCTGAGCTGACATCAGACGTTCAACTGACTGAGCCACCCAGGCATTATTCCTAATGGGCACTTCTATGTGCAATAATATTCCCACAGGGAAGCTAGAACCGGTGAAGTGGGCTGGACCATATTATTGGGAGCCTCTAGGACACCTTTTGTTTTTCTGGCCCTAGGCCTCATTACCTTGGTTTCTTTCTTCTCCAGTCTTGACTCTCAGTGCCTACAATGAACTCAGAGACAAGTGCCTCAAATATAACCAAATATTGTCCTTTTTTTGGGGGGGGGGGGGTCAGACCACAAAAAAGTTTATTGCTCACCAAAAACAGCATATGTTGCATGTTTGGGTTGGTTCTCTTTGATCTTTAGTCCTTCTGGAGCAACGCAAAATGGATGAAATAGTTTGGTGTTTTATAACGGACTGCAAGCAGGCCTGCTCAAATTTTGCCTCAAGGCAAGACATTATCTTTAGTGTAATACTAGCATAGTAAGTAAATCTGTTATTTGCATTGGAGGGAGACACTTTATTTTTTTATTTTATTTTCTTTAAGTAGTTTATTGTCAAATTAGTTTCCGTACAACACCCAGTGCTCTTCCCCACAAGTGCGCCCTTCCATCACCACCACCTCTTTCCCCCACTCCCCCTTCAACCCTCAGTTCCTTCCTCAGTATTCAATAGTCTCTCAAGTTTTGCGTCCCTCTCTCTCCCCAACTCTCTTTCCCTCTTCCCCTCCCCCTGGTCCTCCATTAGGTTTCTCCTGGTTTCCTTTAGACCTATGAGTGCAAACATATGGTTTCTGTCCTTCTCTGTCTGACTTATTTCGCTTAGCATGACACCCTCGAGGTCCATCCACTTTCCTACAAATGACCAGATTTCATTCTTCCTCATTGCCATATAATACTCCATTGTATATATATATATATG
>NC_043706.1:44033574-44035021 GCF_006229205.1 Suricata suricatta
AGCACTATGTTAAACAACAGTGGTGAGAGTGGACACCCCTGTCGTGTTCCTGATCTCAGGGGGAATGCTCTCAGTTTTTCCCCATTGAGGATGATATTAGCTGTGGGCTTTTCATAAACTGCTTTTATAATATTTAGGTAAGTTCCTTCTATTCCAACATTCTCAAGGGTTTTTATTAAGAAAGGGTGCTGTACTTTGTCAAATGCTTTTTCTGCATCTATCGACAGGATCATATGGTATTTATCCTTTCTTTTGTTAATGTGATGGATCACACTGATGGATTTGGGAATATTGAACCAGCCCTGTAACCCAGGAATGAATCCCACTTGATCATGATGGATAATTCTTTTTGTGTGCTGTTGAATTCGATTTGCTAGTATCTTGTTGAGTATTTTTGCATCTGTATTCATTAAGGATATTGGTCTGTAGTTCTCTTTTTTTGCTGGGTCTCTGACTGGTTTGGGTATCAAGGTAGTGCTGGCTTCGTAGAATGAGTTTGGAAGATTTCCTTCTACTTCTATTTTTTGGAATAGTTTGAGAAGAATGGGTATGAGCTCTCCTTTAAATGTCTGTTAGAATTCCCCTGGGAAGCCTTCTGGCCATTGCTCTTATTCGTTGGGAGATTTTTGATAATGGATTCGATTTCTTCACTGGTTATTGGTCTATTCATGCTTTCTATCTCTTCCCGTTTGAATTTTGGCAGTGCATGTGCATTTAGGAATTTGTCCATTTCTTCTAGGTTGTCCAGTTTGTTGGCATATAATTTTTCGTAGTAATTTCTGATGATTGCTTGTATTTCTAAGGGATTGGTTGTGATAGATCCTTTTTCATTCATGATTTTGTCTATCTGGGTGCTCTCTCTTTTCTTTCTGAAGAGCCTGGCTATAGGTTTATCAATTTTGTTTATTTTTTCAAAGAACCAACTCTTGGTTTCATTGATCTGCTCGACTATTCTTTTGAATTCTATTTTGTTTATTTCTGCCCTCATCTTTATTATTTCTTTTCTTCTGCTGGATTTGGGGTGCTCTTGCTGCTTCCCTTCTAGTTCCAGTAGGTGCTCTATTAGATTTTGAATTTGCGCTTTCTCTAGTTTGTTTAGATTGGCCTGGATTGCAATATACTTTCCTCTTAGGACTGCCTTTGCTGTGTCCCAGAGATTTTGGATTGTTGTATTTTCCTTTTCATTGGTTTCCATATATTTTTTAATTTCTTCTCTAATTGCCTGATTAGCCCAATCATTCTTCAGTAGAGTGGTTTTTAACCTCCACATTTTTGGAGGTTTTCCAGATTTTTCCTGTGGTTCATTTCAAGTTTCATAGCATTGTGATCTGAAAGTGTGCATGGTATGATCTCTATTCATTTATAGTTAATTGGGGCTGCTTTATGCCCCAGTATGTGATCTATCTTGGAGAATGTGCCATGTGCACTTGAAAAGAAGGTGAATTTC
>NC_043706.1:44035121-44070181 GCF_006229205.1 Suricata suricatta
TTATTGAAAAATGTGGATTTAGAGTCATTGTGTTCTCCATAGAATTCATGTTTATAGTGATGTCTCTGGAAACTTGTATTCTTTGCAACATTTCCCTCATAGAGTCCCTCATAGGATTTCTTGTAGGGCTGGTTTGGTGGTCATGAATTCTCTCAATTTTTGTTTATTTGGGAACACTTTTATCTCTCCTTCTATTTTGAATGACAGGCAAGTTGGATAAAGGATTCTTGGCTGCATGTTTTTTCTGTTCATCACATTGAAGATTTCCTGCCATTCCTTTCTGGTCTGCCAAGTTTCATTAGATAGGTCTGTAACCACTCTGATAGGCTTTCCTTTGCATGTGAGGGCCCTTTTCTCCCTACATGCTTTCAGAATTCTCTCTTTATCTTTATATTTTGCCAGTTTCACTATGATATGTCGTGCTGAAGGTCGATTCAAATTATGTCTTAAGGGGGTTCTTTGTGCCTCTTGAATTTGAATGTCTATTTCTTTTCCCAGATTTGGGAAATTCTCAGTTATAATTTCGTCTAGTATCCCTTCAAGACCTTTCTCTTTGTCTTCCTCTGCAGGAATTCCTATGATACGGATGTTGTTCTGTTTGATTGTATCACTCAGGTCTTGACTTCTCCTTTCCTGCTCCTGGATTAATTTCTCTCTCTTTTTTCAGCTTCCTCTTTTGCTATAACTATATCTTCTAATTCACCTATTCTTCTCTCTGCCTCATCAATCCTTGAGGTGGCTACCTCCAGTTTGTTATTCACCTCATCTATAGCCTTTTTTGAACTCATCACACCTATTTTCAAAGTGCCTAGTAATTGTCTCAGTGGATTCTTTGATGTTTTTCTCAACCCCAGCAATTAATTTCATGACAAGTTTTTAAAATTCTTGATCCGGTATGTTGTCTAGATCTGCCTTGAGTAGTTCTGTGGCTGTGACTTCTTCCTGGAGGTTCTTCAGGGGAAAGTTCCTTCGTTTTGTCATTTTTGCTAGTTTTCTGTCTCTTGTCAGCTTTAAAAAGCTCGTTGTGCACAGTGCACCTGTTAATATTGCTCTGTTAAAGGAGGCTTATTGTCTGTCCAAGGCCTGTCATTTCAGGAAATATTCTTTTAAAGGTGTCTCTCAGTTTCTCTTGTTGTGCCTTTGAATATTTTATTTCCCTATTCAGCTATATTTGGGACTCACCGTCATGCACACTTTGGCTTGTTTCTTGGTGTAGCCCTAAGAAGGAAAACAGACAGACAAACACAGAGGGAACAGAAGCACACAAATGCACAGACAAATCAAATAAACAAACAAATTAAAAGGGGAAAGTGAAAGAAAGAAAATGGAGAGGAAAGAGACAAAAAGAAGAGATGAAAAAAATAATAAAGGGGGTCAGAGACAACAAAGGACAATGGACAGTCTAAAAGTGTATGACCAGTTGAGGGGAGAGATAAGGATGAGATACAGGAAAATATATCTGGATTGCAAGAAAGGAAAAAAGAGGGAAAGAGGAGAAAGGAAAATAAGGAGTAAAAATTTAAAAAAAATTAAGTAAAAGAGGTAATAATAATAAAAGGTAAGTACAAAAAAAGAAAAGAAAAAGAACAGGGAAGAAAAAAAAAAAGAAAAAACAAAAGCAGCAGCTTCCTCTTGCGAATTGGCATGGTTTGTTGTGGTAGGTCTCAGAGGCTGCTCTCAGAGGCTCAGCCTTGGTGGCTGCAGAGAATAGAATGGTGGCACGCTATGCTCCGCTGGAAGTAGGTACTGTGGGCCACTCTAATGAGTCTGATCTCCTTGTGCTGCAGCTGAGCCAAGTTGTATTTTCCAGGCCCACCTCGGTTCAAAGTCCTAGTCCATGCACTTTTATGCTACCACAGATGAGATGTACTTGTTTTGGAGGCTGTCTTCTTAGGGAGAGGGATCTGTTTCTTTTGGCTCAGGCCGGGATTTCGGCTGCCACTGCCTGAGGCGAGGTGTGCTGCCTGGGGCAAAGTGCACAGCACTTTTGGCTCCTGCAGCCAAAGCGCAAGCCCTGGCCTCTACCGCCGCCAACTCCCTGCCGGGATCGCATTGGTATGGGGGCTATTTTTTCCCTGTTGGCACTTGGGATTTGGGATTCCCACGGCCAATGCTGGAGGTGAGATGCGCCCTGGAAATGAGGTGCGTGCTCCCACTCCCGTAGCCGAGGTCAAAGTGAGTGCCCCTGGCGCCACTGCCACAGCTACCGACTCCCCACCGGGATAGCACAGGGCTGGAAGCTGTTCTTTCCCTTGTTCCCCCGGGTTCAGGATTTGGGCTACCCAGCAGTTGTATATGGAGTGAGAGTTTCTCTCTCCAAGCGCGGTTAAACATTCTTTATCTCCTCCCCAGAGACAGTACTATGAGTGTGTTCAGTTTCTCTGTCTCTTCCCTTTGTCTCTTGGGCTCTGTGGGCTTGCCCCATGTTGGGCTGGGGCTCCCACCTCCCCCGCCCATGTTGGGCTGGCCCGTTTTCCAATCTTCCCAGGTCACACTCACTCGCTCAGGTATCTTTGAAGTTGTCTTCTTTCTGGAGTCCGTATTTTCTCCTTTTACTCTTGCAGATGAGAGTAGAGTCCTTCTCAGTTCAATAGAAGGGGCAGACGAAGTTTATAGAGCTCCCTTCCTCTCCACCATCTTAGCTCCTCCCCTCCAGCAAATATTTGTCCTTAAACCTTGGAACAGTGGCCTAAGTTTCAGGCTCCAGGTTTCTTACTTCTGCTACCACTGTGGTCAGTGGGGCCACCTCTGACCTGTGCTGTCTGGAGAGAATTTCTGCCTCAGCCTCAGCCTTCCAGCCTCTGTCACTATGATACTGAAGCCTTTTACTTACCAGCTCAGCTCTGCCCATGTCTAAACTAAGTCCAACCATTTTGGAAAACACACTCAGAGCCACACCGGGGCTTAGGGCATGGAACTTAGAGTCATCAATCTGGGTCAGGTGTGCCAAGGATGAGTCCTGCCTAAGTCTTGAGTGTCTTTAGCCTGTTCTATTTCCTTTATCCCCTATATCAGCAGTGTTGGGTTTCCTGAATATCTGTCATGCTGTGCCTGTTCCCTATTCTGTAGTCTACCTTGCAGGACCAGAACCCTGACTTCCTTTCTGGACAGTTTTATCCTTAGAAACTGTCCTATGTCCTGGCTGGAGCCCTGCTTCCTTGGTCAACTGCTTGGGATTGATTGTCCTTCCCAGGTGTGTTTGGCTGCTGCTCCATGTAGTATCCTAGACTCTTAGTGCTCACGGCCTCGGTCAAGCACCTGTTATCCAGCCCCTGTGAACTCTGGGAATCTGGTGACTACTCAGTCCTTGTGTGTCCAGCCCAGCTTTGCTTCCTCTCCTTCCCCATTAGCTTTCTCTACTGAGGTCTTAGAATACTTAAAGAAAGAGCTTTTTCTTCCTTCTAACCCTTATCTACACCACCTCACAACCTGCTATTGCTTTCTATTCTATCCTGGAGAGAAGTTCTTAAAAATAACAAGTTCTTCCCAATAGGCTTCAAAAAACAACAACAGAAAAGACCCTATTATTTTATGTCTCAATCAGTTTGTAGCAAGGCTCTCCAATACATGATGGACCTACCTGGACTCTGTTTTCTCCTAGCTGAGGTTACTTGATCTTAAAAATTAGGATCAGACTTGCTTTAGGTTTTAGGACTGATTTTATTCTTAATCCAGGGGAAAGAATCCTTGTTTGGTGTGAACTAGCTGATTCAATTGTAATTAAACATGTCTTTTTGTTTTGTTTTGTTTACTGTTTGACCACGTGCCCAAGTTGTAGCACCTTTCTCCTGAGACCTACTTTCCACAGAGTAGCAGCCCTCATAACAAGACTGTGCCCTGTGTTGATAGACTTCTCTGAACTTACGCCCACATAAGGTTGGGCCTCCACCTGGTTCCAAACCTTCTTCAAACTTCTCTTCTCCTCTAGATCCTCCCTGACCATAACCAATGTCTGTTTCCAGATGTTCTTTACCACCACATTCTGCCCATTACTCAGAAACCTCCCTGACCTTCCACCGGAATGCCTTCTTGTTCAATATTTGCTTCAACTGCCATCTATTTCTCATTTCAATATTTCCAAATACATTCATTAATTTAACTCTTACTGAGCATGTACATTGTGCTTATAGTGGCAAACAAAACCCAGTCCCTGCCTTCAAAAAAGCTTATGGTGCATCAAAGGAAAGAGATAATTCAACAGAAAATGTTAGTAGTGGTAACTCTGCAAAAGATATTATCTAAATTATTTTTTATTCTTGGAACCCTATGAGGGAGACATTATATCCATGTTATAGATGTGGAAAGGAAGGTTAAGTAACTTGGCCCACATCACACAGGCAGGAAGGAGCAGAATTTGGGTTAGAACACAGGTCAGCCTGACTTTGCTCTACTAGTAATCCTCATCTTGTGCCAATATATGTCCAAAACGATAGGACAAAATGATAGGTTTGTCAATTCACATGGAAACAACCTACTGACTTTGGGTTGGACTTACACTGACCTGGCAGAGAATTAGTAGTTTTGCAAGATTGTGCCTTCTCACTCATTAGCAGAGTTTATCCCTCTGTTAGTTTTTTTGGTCCATAGCTTTCTTTATAAGTTTTTTAAAAAAATATTTAATTAATTTATTTATCTTGAGAGAGAGATAGAGAGTGGTGGAGGGGCAGGGAGAGAAGACAGTTCGTGCAGAGCCTGATGTGGGGCTTACACCCAAGAGCCATGAAATCATGACCTGAGCTGAAACCAAGAGTCAGACGCTTAACCAACTGAGCCACCCAGGCGCTCCCCATGGGTCTTCTTTAAATTCTCTACATGTTTTATGTTATTCTGCAAAGGTGTCTTGCATCTTTTTGTTAAAATTTCTTTAGGTATTTTGGGTGGGTTTTGTTTGTATATTTTTGGTAGTATTTTTAAAGTATTAATTTCTAATTGCTTATTGCTGTTAGGTAGAAACAAAAGGATTAATCTTTGTATATTACTCTTAAATCCAGAATCCTTGCTGAATTTACTCACATATTCTAACAGTTTATCTTCAGATTTTTTTTCTGTGTATGCAATCAAGTTATATACAAATAAAGACAGCTCCTTTCTTTTCTAATACTCGTATCTTTTATTCTGTTTCTTGCCCTACTGTTTTTGTATTATTTCATTATCCGAATAAATGAAGTATAGTTAGGTATCAAAGGAGACACTTTTCTCTGACTTATTTCACAAGTTTCTGTTGCCTTTACCATATTAAAACTGAGTCTTGTTTAGTCGTGGCCCTTATGTGGCCTACACTCTGACATCAGCCAGAGTTAGGAGTGGGTAGAGCCCTGGGTTGCCAGGAGTTAGATCTGTGTAGCTATAGGAGAGCTTCTATCTATGACTCATTTATTAGTAAAGGTTTCATTCTATTCTGCATAGGTCACAGAAAACTTGTGAGCACCGGCTTGTGTTTATTTTTTATTTCTTTATGCACAGGCAACACCTCAGAAGCTTGAGAGAGAGGGAGGAGTTAGCTGGGAGGGACTGCATTTGTTTAAAAGATTTCCCAAGCCTTCTCTGTTTGGCAGCCAAACTGCCATAATACCTCGAGAACTTCTATAGTGTCCCCTCTACACAGCTACGAAGCGTATGCAGTTCCCAGAGGGGCTAGAGAATCAAGTGATGGTTAACTGGGTAAATCCAATGCTCACTTTATTACTAGGCTGGAGAGGGCAGAATTCCTGGGGTCTTACAAAGGAGCACCCAGCCCCCATTTCAGAGAAAGCCACTCTATCATTAATCTTAGTGAATACTGTCCTTGAGATTGCTCTTAGTTGAGCATCAATGCTGATACCTTACTCTATATGACAATCCTGATATTCACCTTTTAGTTTTTTCTTTCTTTTTTTAAAAGTTTATTTATTTATTTTGAGAGAGAGAGAGAAAGAGAGCATATGCGAGTGGGGGAGGGACAGATAGAGAGGGAGAGAGAGAATTCCAAGCAGCATCCACATTGTCAGTGTGGAGTCCCAGGCAAGGCTTGGTCTCATGAACCATGCACTCATGACCTTAGCAGAGATCCAGAGTTGATTTCTGAGCCACCCAGGTGCTCCTGTGTTTTGCTTCTTAAAGTGGGATAAGGATTAGTGGGGTAATTGTGGAAATATATAAGATTAAGACTCATTTAATTTAAGGCTGAATACTTCAAATCTTCAGATTTATGGACATTAGACTCATACTCCTCAAGGTAACTTCTGGACTTCATGGCTGATATTTATTGACCAGTAGAAATATGGGAAAAAAAGCATCATTTCTTTCAATGAAGAAGAGGGTAAAGGCTATAGAAAGAAAGCGGGGGCTAGTGACTGGGAATCAAAAGTCAGGTTTTTTAAACTAGTACAAAGTTTTCTCCAGTATATCTTTTTCACTTAGCATGCCAATGTGATTGCATAACGTTGAACAAAAAATTGTGATATATGGCTTGATAGTTATGTTTGTCTACCTGTCTATTATATATTCACATCTAGTAGACATATAGTTTCAACCCATGTGCTCAGCTGTACCAGAAATAGTTTTTAAAAATATCTTCCTTTTGAACGTTGTCTCATCATAAGCAAAAATATATCTTATTATATATGATACATGATTTATATATAGTTTATATGAAATATATCCATTTATATTATATATATCCATAAATATCCATTTATATATATCCATATATATCCATCCAACTTTATTATATATCCATTATATATAAATATATATCCATTAATATATGTTATATATTGTACATGATTTGTATATCATTTATATGAAGTATATATATATATATATATATATATATATATATATATATATACATTTAAGGTTAATTATTCCCTCTAGGTCAATTTCAATCAGTTCAGGATATATTCTCTTTATCCCATCCCAATTCTTATCTTCCTGAGATTGCATTTAAGTTCTAGAAATTTCCATCAGCTTCATACATCGATAGAAAGAAAACCTTGAACTCTTGGGCATGCTCTATCACATATTGGCTTCTATTGTGTACCATCTGGTCCTTGGGCACAAATCTTTCTTCATGCTGGCATCTGCTGAGACTTCTGTGAATATATATGGTTCTCAGCCATATGGATTGTTCCACTTTCTTTCTCCTTTTCTCTTCTCCTAATTTCCATGCCCTTTTCCCAGTTGTGTGCAGAAGATTTAGTTATTATCTCATGACTCTCAGAAGTCATGGGACACATAGAGAGGCTGTATTGTCCCTCCCTTCTGACAACTTCATTGCCAGGTCTACTCCAGACTCTCTGTTAGTATAGCAGGGAGAATGTTTGTGAGTCTTCAACTTCCAAAACTTCAAGTAGGACTGTGGACAAAGTATTTCTTTTCTTGAACTCCCAAACTTATCATTTGATTTCTTCTATACTCTCTGTCAATCTAGGATTTAACCTCAGGGCCTAGGACTCAGACATCTTACAAGAACTAATGGTCTTCCTGCTTCTCCATCTCCTCTCTCTCTCATGCCCAGAAAAACCCTAATTTATTCTGTGGATAGAATAAACCCATTTTGAAATTGTAAAATAAATTCTTCAGGTACTATTTTAAATCTTTCTGTTTTATGTACAGACTAGATTTTTCAAAACTGAAAGCTAAGAATTTGTGCTTGACTCCATTGTAATGATTCATGTCTGTAAGTCCAAATGGGATAAGGGAAAAGATCTTGAAGTTAAAAAGAGTTTGTATGTGTAAAAAGCATTGATTACACTAGTCTTACATTTGTCTGAATGTCCATCCAAGCATCCATCCATCTATCCATCTGTTCATCCATCCATCCATCCATCCATCTATCCAGTTATCCATCCATTTATTTATCCATTGATCCTCTGAGTACTCCAGAAAAAATGTTGACCATACTATTTGACTTGAGCATTAAAGGGCAAAATATGAAAAATGAAGACATATTAGAAATTCCAGAGCATACGGTAGCTGTGGTAGGCAGAATAATGACCCCAAAAAGATCTATGTTCTGTAGCCCAAAACCTTAGATTATGTTAGTTTACCTGGTGAGGGGGAATTAACGTTACAGATGGAATTAAATTTGCTAATCCAGGTGAGCTAAGAAAATTATCTTTCATTATCCAAGTGGACCAATGTCCTCACAAGGGTTCCTATAAATGGAAGGGGGAGGTCAGAACCAGAGATTTGAAGATACTTGACTGCTGGCTTTCAAGATGGAAAAAGGGGCCAGAAGCTAAAGAATATAGGCAGCCTCTAAAATCTGGAAAAGACAAGGGAATGAGTTCTCCTTTAGAGCCTCTAGAAAAAATGTTGCCTGCTAATACCTTGATTTTAATGCACTGAGACCCATTTTTGACTTCTGATCTGCAGAACTAAGATAATGCACTGTATTGTTTTAAGCCAATAAATTTGTAGTAATTTCTTATAGCAATAATAAAAAACTAATATAGTGCCTATAACTATATAATCATAAGTAATGATTATATGGTCATGAATGAATTTAAATGAATTTAAAACATGGCAAATCAATAATGTAGACGATTGATTTTTTAATAAACAACATAAAACACACAGGTGCCACCTGGTGGCTGAAATCTTGTAGTGAATGACTTGAAATGACCTCAGTTTACAGCTATTTCCTAAGGAAAGTACAAGTGCTGTGCTCCAAGCATGGCACTAGGCTGTGGTTTGTGGTCAAATGATTTTAAAAAGGTTGAAATGATTCATTTGAATTGCCAAATAATACAGTGAAAAAAGGAGCTCAACTTGCATTTTATTGCAAGGACATGTGACATAAAATAGGCAGCCTATTGGGACCTGCCAAGGAAGCATTCAAGCTCTGCGCTGACAGTACAGGTGGCTGGGGGTGATTTTCCCTCACCCAAACCTTACTCTGTGAAGTCTATCAGACCTTGACTCTCCCGATATTAGGTATAGATAACTAACACTTTCCCAAATTCATATAAAGTATAGTGAAAATATAGCATTGTTTCAACCAGAAAGCACCCGTAAACCTTTTCTATAGGAAAAATCTGGACCCATATTAGCATGCATGGCCAAGCTATAACTGCCAGGTACCCCATATCTCTTAGGGTGGCTACTATTAAAAGCACCCAGAAAAATTAGTGTTGCTGGGAATGTGAAAAGAACTGAAAATGCCTATCAGGGCCAGGATTAGGGGGAGGGGGAAAAGGAAGTTGTTATTTAATGGGCATAATGTTTCAGTTTTGCAAGATGAAAAAGTACTGGAGATTTGTTTCACAGCAATGTGGATACACTTCACCCCACTGAACCGTACAGTAAAAAATGGTTAAGATGGGCGCCTGGGGGGCTCAGTCGGTCAAGCTTCCGACTTCAACTCAGGTCATGATCTCATGGTTTGTGAGTTCTAGTCCCCCATATTGGGCTCTGCGCTGGGAGTTCAGAGCCTGGTGCCTGCTTCTGATTCTCTCCTTTTCTCTCTCTCTCTGCTCCTCCCCTGCGTGTGCTGTCTTTCTTAAAAATAAATAAACATTTAAAAAAAGATTATATGACTCAACAATGAAACCATAGCTTCAACCGTCTTATCTTCTAACCTGCTTTTCTGCTAGTCATTGAAAAGTCCAGTTTTCCCATGATCCATGGGTCCCTTCCTGTTGGTATACATACGTGGTCACATTATGCTCAGATCTTTATATCACAATTTTTCAAATTATTTATAACTTTTATAATACCTCTGAGTCTTAAGGCTGAACCTAATCATGTAACCTATTCTAAGGAAACCTTTCAGAATTTGAGCTAACTTAATTCTCTTAGGCTTTTCACCAGCCTGTAACTTTCCATATAACTTTCCGGAAACTAAGTGGAGGTAAAGAGCATATGTGTGAAGTAAGACAACATACCTACTTCCATCACTGAATCTTCTTTCCACCATTTGTCTGCTACGTGAGCTTGGACTCTCAAGTTATCTTAAGAGCTGCCTACGGGCACCCGGGTGGCTCAGTCGGTTAAGCGTCTGACTTGCTCAGGTCATGATCTCAGGTTTGTGGGTTCAAGCCCCACATCGGGCTTTGTGCCGACAGCTATCTCAGAGCCTGGAGCCTGCTTCCGGTTCTGTGCATCCCTCTCTCTCTGACCCTCCCCTGCTCATGCTGTCTCTCTCTCTCTCAAAAGTAAATAAAAACATTAAAAAGAAACAACTGTCTAGAATGGTCCTCTTTCTTTGCCCCTCTCCAGCTTGTACATGCTCTCACTCCCTTTCTCTCTCAAAATAAATAAATAAACATTTCAAAAGACAATTTATAGATAAAGAAACTTCAACATAAGAAAAAGAGGACTACCTTCACTCATAATTAGGGGAATGTGAATTAAAACTACACTAAGTTACCATTTCCCCAAGATCAGATTGGCAAAAATACAAATGTTTGACACCACATGTTCTTGGTGATGCTGTAAAGAAATGGGTACTCTCTTACATTGCTGGCTGCAATAAAATATAGCATGACCTCTACTTGGATGTGGGGGAAGATCAGGCAATATTCAACAGAAGTACACGTGTCTTTCCTGTTTTCCCTGTAGTGCCGTTTCTAGAAATCTAGTGTGATGGAACACCTCCTCAAATATATTTTTTTAGAAGTTTATTTATTTTGAGAGAGAAAGAGCACAAGTGGGGGAGGGGCAGAGATAGAGTGGAGAGAGAGAGAGAATCCCAAGCAGGCTCTTTGTTGTCATGGAGTCTGACATGGGGCTTGAATCCACAAACTGTGAGATCATGACTTGAGCTGAAATCAAGTGTCATAAGCTCAACCGACTGAGCAGGTGCCCTGAAACACTTCCTCAAATATTAGACAATGTGTTTACAAAATTGTTAATTGGAACTCTATTTGTGATAGCAACAGATTGAAATCAACCCAAATGTTAATCAATAAGGAACTGGTTGAATGAACTATGGCACACCCTCAAAGAGCAAAGGGCAGAGTTTGTATATAGTAGAGTGTTTTTTGTACAAGGAAGAAGAAAAAATTAAACACATATATATTTGTTTTTAAAAAATATACCCACAGGAAAGATAAAGAAGAAAGGAGGAAATCTGGCTAATAGGTGGGGTGGCAGTGAGCACTGGGTTGGACTTAACAGGCATGTGTATTCTTTTTCTGTAGCTATTATAACAGTCTTCCACACATTTAATTGCCCAAAGCAATATAAATTTATAATATGACAATTCTGCAGGTCAGGGTTCTTCAATGGGTTTCCAGGGGCTAAAATCAAGATGCCAGCAGGGCTGTGTCTCTTCTGTGAGACTCTAGGAGAGAATGCATTTCCCTGCCTTTTCCAACTTCCCAAGGCTCCCACATTCCAGACATTCCTTCGTCTTCAGCACCAGCAAGGATGGGTTAAGTCCTTGTCCCATGGAGTCACTTTGACCTTCTCTCTTGTAGTCATTTTTCCTTCTGAATGCTTTTTTTCTTTTTTCTTTTCACTTTTAAGAGTCCTTGTGTTTACCTGGGGTCCATTCAGACAGTGCACGATGATCCTGTATCAAAAGCCTTATTCATGAAGCACCTGGGTGGCTTAGTCCATTAAGTGTCTGACTCTTGATTTTGGGTCAGGTCATGACCTCACAATGTGAGATTGAGCCCCATGTAGGGCTCTGTGCTGGGCGTGGAGACTGGTTAAGATTCACTCTCTCCTCTCTCTTTGCCCTTCCTCCATTCACATGCGTGCTCTCTTTCTCTCAAAAAAAAAAAAAAAAGAGAAGCCTTAATCACACTTATAAGTCCTTTTTTCCATGAAAGTGCCACATTCACAGTTTCCAGGGTTTAAGACATGGACATCTTCTGGTGTGTGTGAGAGGCATGGGAATGAGCATTCTTTTGCCTCCCACAGCACAGAAATCATATTATAATTCTTTGTAACATTTAAAGCATGTAAATGTTTTACATATTAAAAAATGAACAAATCAAAACAGGAAAAAGAAACAAAACCTGAAAAAAATACATACTAGGCATATTTTATGTGATTCAACGCCTCTAACCTTCAATAAAATATATGGGGCCATGCAATCATGTATAGGACACTAAAAACCTTTGCTATTTAATAATTTTCCCAAATCATAAAACCAATCGGTGCCAGAATTATGATTCAAGCTCAGGTTGTTATGACTCTGGCATATTTCCCAAGGTCGTTCAGCACTAGCATTTAAACTCCAAACAAATGTTCTTTCCACTACTTCACAGTTGCCCACGGTCAGTTGCAAGACTCACACAAGTGTTGCTCTCTTCGATCTGTTGTCTATATTAAGAATAATAGTAAAATCTCCTGTATTGCCAAAATGTTATTAAATGCCCACTTCAAGTTCTTTTTTGAAGCTTCTTGTGTTTAGGAAATATTAATATGAGTAGCAAATATAACACTTTTCATAGGTGTGATCTAGAATGCAGAGATCAGGGTTGACTTTAGATAGTAGCAGATCTGGTAGCAAATACAAAAGCAGAATCATTGACTACAGATGCTGATGGGTGGGCAGCAATGATGGTAGAATTTTATGTAAGTTCTTTTCTGTTGCTTCCATTTTTTTAGAGAAATAAGATGAAAGGTCATTGGGTGAGAGGGAAGATGGGGAAGACTGTGTGGGAATTTGGGAGGAGAGAATGCATGGCACTTTCATTTTGGAAAGTGGGGTGTTTTGGCTGCTAGGCAGCATATAGAAGCTACTTGCTTTTTATTGTCTTACACTGAAAGAGGATGAGGGCAGAGAAGGCAGTGAACGGGCTTGAATAAAATTTGGGGCTTGCCAAACATGTGGAAGCAAGTGAGAGAAAGAGAAGGGAGCCGAGTGTGTAGGTCAAGGATGGACTATGAAATTTCATTAAAATTTTTTAAATGTTTGTTTATTTTTGAGAGAGAGAGAGGGAGAAGCAGAGAGAGGGAGACACAAAATCTGAAGCAGGCTCCAGGCTCCAAGCTGTCTTCACAGAGCCCAATGTGGGGCTTGAACCTACAAACTGTGGAATCATGACCTGAGCTGAAGTTGGTCTCTTAACTGACTGAGCCACCCAGGCATCCTTGGACTATGGGTTTCAGCCTGGAAGGGAGAAGAGTGAAACCATCAAGAAGATGGGTACACTAAAGAGGTTTAAGCATCAATTAAAGGGGGGTGACTGGGTGGTTCAGTTGGTTGAGCATCTGACTCTTGAATTTATTTTTTTTATTTTTATTTATTTTTTTAATTGTCATTACTGTTATTTTAATTCTGCACTGAAAGCTGTATGAAACAAAGTTAGGAAAACTATGTGCAGAAACATTCCACCTCCTCTCATTTTCTGCGTATCAAGTTCAAGTACCATCAGCATTAGTGTGAAAGTCTACCAGAAGTCAGCTGCATTAAAAAAAAAATCAACCTAACTTCCATAAATCCTCCAGTATTCATGGTACTGCTTTTTAAACAGAAGCAATGGGAAGAAAATGAAGACTAAACCAGAAAGGACTAAGGAACCTTATATTAATATGATTAAATTGTGCTCCCTTTCTCAGATATATGATGTTACTTAAGATTTAAAAGGAACTGTTCATGAGGATAAGAAAAGCATTCTCTGTGGTTCCTCCCTGTCACTTAAGATACTAAACTTTGCATAAGGGATCCTTTCTACTTTTCCCATTCCTTCAATCCTTTTTCTTCCAAGGGCACATAACAGAATTCAGATTAAAGAGAAATTGTTCAACTCTCCCTGCTACACCCCTGGCAATGGACACCTCCCTGAAATAATTTCTTTTGGATTAGAGATCGTCTTAATGATAACAAAAATTTTAATATTTAATGTTAAATATTCAAACATTTCTAACTGGCCTTTATTTCCCCTGCCATCCTATCAAACAGCAGGATGTACTAGCAGAAGGAAGGCTAAAATTCTGTTCCCCAAACCGGCTCTATACAAGAGACTCCCCTACTCGGGCTGCGGGGTGGCCCCATCCTGTTACAACTCGGAGAACTGTTGTAATAGCTAATTCCTATTGCTACAAATCTCTTTTGACTCTTGAATTTAGCTCAGGTCATGACCCCACGGTCATGGGTTTGAGCCCCTGTTGGGCTCTACAGTGACAGTGGAGAACCTGCTTTAGATTCTCTCTCTCTTTCTCCCTCTGCCCCTCTCCCCCACTTGTTCTCTCTCTCAAAAATAAAAAAAAGAATCAATGAATTGTAGTTGTCAGTGGGGCAGAGGATAGTTGGCACAAAGCATCAGGGGACAGAGATGAGATATGCTCACCCGAGAGTGTACAGCTTTGGAAATAATGGTGATGCTGAGGTCTTAGGCTCTGCCATGGGAGTGGCCCAGGGAAGGGACATCTCTACTGCCTGTGAATTACAGTTACCAAGGATCAGGACCGAAGTAGTATCAGAGTGAGTGACAGTGATCTAACCCTTGGAAAAGAATGAGGCGCGACATGGCATGAGTAGATGACAGTGACAGTGAGATTCAGAATTGAAGTGAGGAGAGTGTCCAGAAAGCAGCAATGGAGATTGGGGCATGGGCGAAGGGGACACTTACTCCCTTCCAGGTGTGGAGGAAGCAGCCAGTACTAGAGTTCTCTGCAGGGGGCAGTGCCTCAGGATGTCCCCCTGAAGACCAGGTCTCTGTTGGAATGAAAAGGTAAGGAAACAATTGGATGACAAGAGAGGGTATTTGTTCTCTATGACTTGTCATGATCTAGGCAGCACAGTGAGAAGATGTTGGAATCAGAGTAGAGGCGAAAGAGATGGACAGACCTGGGGGTACACAGGACCTTATGGAACTTCACTGTGGGAGATGAGAAGGGTTTGGGCTTTTGAGTTAATTCTCATAAACAGAGATAAAGGGAATAGTGTGTACCCAAGGGAGGGGTTGTGGGGAGACTTTCACTATGTAGGGTTGGAGACAGTGGGTATCTGGAGCTGCCTTTTCATCCCTGATGATGGGGGCGGGGCAGGTAGGTAAAAGGGAGGCATGTTCTTAGACCAAGTATATGGGTTTTCCCTTATTCCACCTTACGCCAAGGGTGTCTGTTCTGTCTGCCTCTTTATGATATCCTGGAAAATTGGTGGGGAAGCAGGTATAATGTCAATTGCACGTTTCTTTACCCATAACAATAAGGGTTGAAGGCATCATCTTGTTTCCACAACAATAAAGTATGAAGTTTGAACAGCAACAGGCCAGGAGCCAGAGTTACGCTGCATCTGATGGTATTTGCAGAAAGGAATAAGTTTACATTGCTATCGTTGGAAGCATTCAGAGGTACTGAGAACATTAGAATGCTGAGTTCCTTCTCATCAATTGATACTGAGGGTCCTCATCATGCCTAGCACTGTTCAGGACGCTGGAGGACATACAGCAAAGGGGTAACACCCTCTGCCCTTAAGTCAACTCAGAAAACAATGGAAAGTATGGTATATAAAGCCAGTTCTGTCCTGAGGGACACAGGCTACAATGTTGACATCATCTATTATTTACCCAGAATCTGACTTTCATAAAGCATTAGTGCATCAAAAGCCAAAAACAAAACAAAAGCCCGGAGATTGATGTCTGTTTCCTTATACTGTCTTCCTGTAAGCATTTTTTAAGTTTTCATTTTATCATTATTATACAGGTTATACATACACTACCTCTAGAGACGCATAGGCGCCATGATGGAATGTCTTCCTGCATTTCTAAGATTAATATATTGAGAACTGAGTATTTGTATTTTATATGTCCATTTTTAGAGACAGTCACAACTGATAGATCAGGATTTACATTCATTGATTTAAAAACCCATATGGCCTATTTTGTCTCTCCTCTGATTTTTTTCCCTCAATCTGGGTCTTGCCCTATACCGCCAATCTCTCTTGATACCAATTATCCTGCTGAGTCACTGTCAAATATAAAGACTCGTATGTATGGGTCATCTGGCAACGTTTGTCCTATTTTAGAACAAATTAAAAGTTGCCTCAGTTGGTGGTGTCTAACCCCTTAACTTAGAAGAGAGAAAATATTAATAGGAATCAACTCTGCTTATTTAACAGGTCGAGATGGTCTGCGGTGTCCATGGGGATGCTTGAGGACAAGCCGATTAACGTCGAGATTTGTGGAAACGGGATCAATAGTTTTCAGTAACTGAAGAAGATTACCAGAAGTCAAGGGAGCCTTTAACAGGGGCCGTGCGGCACTGAGCCCAGGCCTGTCGGGCACTTGGCAGGCGATTGAGAAAGTCTAATTGTGGCTGCCGGTGAGTCATTTTACACAATGGTCACACCTCCGTTCTCCAGGTTCCATTTTAGGAACAGTATAACTTGCCCAGCCAGAAACTGCCTAATTTAAACCCTGACTCTTACCTGTGTGAATCAAAATGACTCAGAAAAGTGCAAATAAAATATTCCCAAGGAGGCAGTGACGGTTTTATATTTCTCATAGCTTCCCTTCTCAGAACTGAGTCTACTTGTGTAGAAGATACACAAGTACTAGAGAACTGAACTTCAGTAGAAAAGAGAAGAGGCTCACAGGACACATCAGAGCCTGCATGTTTCTGTCATGTGAGAATACAGGGTGGCCTATTTTAAAACTTGCAATCAAAGTTTTAATTATACAGAAAATAGAGCACTTATTCATTTTTTAAATGTTTATTTATTTTGAGAGAGAGACAGTCAGAGAGAGAGAGAGAGAGAAAGAGAGAGAGAACACATGCAGGGGAGTGGCAGAGAGAGAGGGAGAGAATTCCAAGCAGGCTCATACTGTCAGCATAGAGCCTGATGTTGGGCTCCATCTCACAAACTATGAGATCATGACCTGAGCTGAAATCAAGAGTCGGATACTTAACCGACTGAGCCACCCAGGTGCCCCTAGAGCATTTAGTCTTTTAAAGAAGAGATAATTGCTCCCTTTTAAATATAATTAGAATGTTGATAATAAATATGAAGGGTGTATGTGTATCATGTACACATACATATTAACTGTAATCCTCTGTATTCAGCTCCTACCTGCTCCCTATCTCCTATCCTCCAGGCCTGAACCGTTCCCACTGTCCAATGGCTGTACGTGACTCCTGGTGAAATGAGTAAAACTAACCTACTGCTTTTTGCTGAGACTAATTTTGATCCTTTTGTAAATTTATTTAATAACGAGACCCTAGATTCTAAAAAAGAAGACTTCTAAAACTCACAAAACCATGGCATATTGGCCTATGAAGTGAAGAACAAGTAAGCACTGAGTAGTTAGACAACTCATAAGACATTGTTTATTCCACCATCCAAAAAATATTGATACTTGCAAGAGCTCCAAATCACCTAGAATGTAAGAGTTAACATTCCTTAAAAAAATTATTTTTAATGTTTATTTTTGAGAGACAGAGAGAGAGAGAGAGAGAGAGAGAGAGAGAGAGAGAGAGAGCGCATGAGCAGGGGAGGTGCAGAAAGACACAGAATCCAAAGCAGGCTCCAATCTCCAAGCTGTTAGCACAGAGCTCAACATGGGGCTGGAACCTATGGACCGTGAGATCCTGACTTGAGCCAAAGTCAGATGCCCAAACCCAGTGAGCCACCCAGGCTCCCTCAGAGTTAAACATTCCTTATTTCTGTATGGTAATTTCTAGTTTTGATGATGCTTTAATATATATTTGGCCCTCAAAAACCTTGTATGGTAGCCAGAGTATAAATTTTTATTTGTACCTTGTAGGTAAGGTATCAGAAATACAAAAATCTCAAATGATGTGCCCAATATCAAATAATCCTACAAATCATTTATTTTACTCCTAATCTAATGATGTATAGAAATGCATAATACATTATCCAAACATTTCCATCATAAAAGTGTTGATATCTCTGAAATAGTAAGGAAATTGAATGTCTTCAATTATCTAGTCCCCTGACTAATAAGGTGCCACTATGTTTTAAAAATATTTAAAATTTTTTTTTAATTTTAGAAAAGGAAAGAGTGCACAAACAAGAGAGAGGGGCAGAGGAGAGAAAGAGAAAGAGAGAGAGAGAGAATGTCCCAAGCAGGCTCCATGCTCAGGATGGGGCCTGACTTGGAGCTTGATCCCACGACCCTGGGATCATGACCTGAGCCGAAATCAAGAGTTGGATGATCGATCAACTAAGCCACCCAGGTGCCCCCAATTTATTTTGTAGTTCTTAATGTGGAGATTATTATTTCTTGGTTCCTTTTATTTCATTTTATTTTACCTGTAAAGTTATGTTGTTTATTTGAGATTGTTCCTGTTTTTTACTGTAGGAGTTTGTAACTATAGACTTCTTCTTAGAACTACTTTTGCTGCATCCGTAAGTTTTGGTATGTTCTGTTTCCATTTCCATTTGTCTTAAGGTATTTTTTTTAATTTCCTTTTTTATTTCTTCTTTGACCAAAGTCTAATGTTTCCCACTTGATTTTCTGTCTGGGTTATCTGTTCATTGCTGATCAGGGCACCAAAGTCCCCTACAATTATTGTATTGCTGTCTTTCTCCCTTCAAATCTATTCACGTTTGCTTTATATATATATATAAATATATATAAATATATACATACATACATATATATATATATATATATATATATATGTATGTATACACACATACACACACACACACACACACACACACACACATATATATAGGTGCCTCAATGTTGGGTGCATAAATGTTTACAATTGCTATGTCCTCTTGAGGAATTGACCCTTTATCTTTATATAATAATCTCTTTTTTGGCTCAATCTATTTTGACTGTAGAAGTATAGCTACTTCTGCTTTGTTTTGGTTTCCATTTGTATAGAATACCTTTTCCCATCCCTTCACTTTAAGCCTGTGTGTGTCTATAAAACTGAAGCAGATTTTTTTATTAGCATATACATGGGTCTTTTTTTTTTTAATCATTTAAGTCACTCTAGGTCTTTTGACTGGAGAATTTAATCCATTGAAATTTTTTTTACATTTTAATTTCTTTTCTTAATCTTTTGTAAACTTATTGTTTAGTTCTAGTCAGTTTACATATAGTGCAATATAATTTCAAGAGTAGAATTTAATGATTCATCACTTATATACAACACCCAGTGCTCATCACACCATTCCTTCTTTAATGTTTCTCGCCCATCTAGCCCATGCCCCTACCCTCAGTATGGTCTTTATCTTTAAGAGTCTCTCATGATTTGCTTCCTTCTCTCTTTTGTCTACTGAATTTTAAAGTAATTGGTTTTTTTAATTGTTTTGTTTTAATTTTTTAAATGTTTATTCATTTTTGAGAGAGAGAGAGAGAGAGAGAGAGAGCACACGAGCAGGGGAGAGACAGAGACAGAGGGAGACACAGAATCTGAAGCAGGTTCCAGGCTCTGAGCTGTCAGCACAGAGCCTGATGTGGGGCTGGAACCCATGAACCGTGAGATTTTGACCTGAGCTGAAGTTGGACACTTAACCAACTGAGCCACCCAGGATCCCTTAAAGTAATTATTAAAAAAATATTTTTTATTGTTTATTTATTTTTGAGAAGGAAACAGCGCATGAGTGGGGGAGGGGCAGAGAGAGAGGGAGACACAGAATCTGAAGCAGGCTCCAGGCTCTGAGCTAGCTGTCAGCACAGACCTGACACGGGGCTCGAACCTTTCAACCCCAAGATCATGACCTGAGCCAAAGTCGGTCGCTTAACCAGCTGAGACACCCAGGCACCCCTAAAGTAATTATTAATATGTATGAAATCACCATTGTCATTTACTTAATTGTTTTCTGGTTGCTTTCTTGTTCCTTTGTGCCTTTCTTGCTATTTTCCTTTGTGATTTGATTATCTTCTGTAATCATATGCTCAGATTCCTTTCTCTTTATCTTTTGAGTATTTATTCATTTATTTATTACTGATTTTTTAACGTTTTTATCCTTCGTGTATTTATAATAAGTTTTTGCTTTGTGCTTACCATGAGAGCTACATCAACACCTTATAGTTATAACAGTCTATTTTAAGCCGGTAACAACTTAGCATACAAAAGCTCTACATTTTTATACTTCCTACTTCGGCTCAGGTTAGGATCTCACAGTTCTTGAGTTTGAGCCCAGCACTGGGCTCTGTGCTGACAACTCAGAGCCTGGAGTTTGCTTCAGATTCTGTGTCTCCTTCTCTCTCTGCCCTTCTCTTGCTTGTGTTCTGTCTCTCAAAATAAATAAATACATAAATATTTAAAAATATGAAATTTCTCTTTGTCTTTAACTTTTGACAGTTTAATTATAATGTGTCATGTTATGAGTAACAATCTTTAAGATTCATCTTATTTGAAACCCTTTATGCTTCCTGGATCTGGATGTCTGTTTCTTTCCTTGGAATAAGGAAGTTTCAGCTTTATGTGTTTGAATCAGCTTTCTGTCCCCCTTTCTCTCTTCTCTTTCTGTGACATATGCATAAACTGGTCCTCTTGATGGTATACCATTTAGTCCCTTAAGCTATTTTCATTCTTTTTCTCCCTCCTCCTTTGATTGGATGGATTCTGTTGCCCTGTTTTCAAATTTTCTGGATCTTTCTTTCACTTCATCTAGTCTTCTGTTGAACCCTTTTATTGGAGTTTCCGGTTATGTTCTCATATTCTTCATCTCTATGATTTCTGTTTGGTACTTTTTAATGTTTTCTCTTTGTTGGAATTATCACTTTGTTTATGCATTGTTTTCCTGACCCTGGTGAGTGTCTTTATGACCACGATTTTGAATTCACTATTGGGTAAGTCATCTATCTCCATTTCACTGAGATTGGTTTCTGGAGATTTATCTTGGTCTTTTGTTTGGAACATATTCTCCTGTTTCTTTATTTTCCTTGACTCACTATATTGGTTTCTGTACATTAGACAGAACACCTCCTCGATCTTGACAGACTGGTCTCATGTAGGGGATGAATCTTGTCCATCAGCCCTGACTGAGTTCCTGGTTGTCTCTCAAAGCTTTGTGATTATTCAAGCTACATTTTTTGTTCTTAGTGGCTACCCGTATTTGGGAATAAGTCAAGATCTGCCCGTGTCCCAAAGGGAAGGATCACAGTCAGCACCTAAATGCAGGCTGATTAGATGCCTGACCCTCAGGCAGCAGCTAGAAAAGTAGGTAGTTAAGTTTTTTCCAGAAAGTAACTGGGAGATGCCGGTTTTTGCCTGCTCCTTCTGGGCTGGGCCCCGGTGTATAGCTACAGGAGGTGCTCCTTCTTTTATTTAAAAACTACTTCTCTGTTTGCTATAGACCTGTGAGAATCAAGTGGAAGCCCCATTAGCTTTCAGAGCTATGTAATTTGGGGGTCTGCACCGTGGGCAGCAGCTATAAAACTTGGAGTGCTAGATGCGTGAATAAGCTCCTTCTAGGGAGATATTGGCAACTTGGTTTTATTGTTGGAGTGAGCAGGCGGTAGACTTATCCACCGGCTCCTCTGAGCTCTGGGAGAGAATCACAGCCAGCCCCACAATGTGTGCTAATTAGAAGCTGGGCCCTCAGGCAGCAGCTTGTAAAGTACAATCAAACCTTGTTCAGGGAGAGATTGGGAGACTGGTGTGAACACTGAGCCCTACAGGCCTGGCTTGTGCACGGGCTTGTGCACGCCTAGAGTCAGGACTGCTTCTCCCTTTATTATGGTCCTGTGGGACTCATGAATCCAAGCCCTACTGGCCATCGAAGCTTGGCAATCCAGAGGCCCATTCCTCAGATGACAGTTGGGGAAACTGGGGTGTCAGGAATGTGTACATCCTCCTTCAAGTGACCTGTTTACAGTTGAAGTGACCCCCTTGATTCCATCAGATGGGCTGTTTTTGTTATATGTGAGGGGGTCCCTTTCTCCTTAGTCTTCTGTTTCTGTATTGAATTCTGGTACAGGTTGACAACAAGCCGCTACATTTATTGTTACTAATTGTAAAGGTAATACATGCCCATTATAGAAAATTTGGAAAATATACAAAGATATTTGTTTGAAAAATAAAAATTACTCATCGAGAGGATAACTATTTTCTACATTTTAGCGTAGTTTCTATTGATTGTCATTTTATTCCTATTCAGACATTCCTTAAAGATGATGTGAGGGGGACACCTGGGTGTCTCAGTTGGTTAAGCGTCTGGCTTTGGCTCAGGTCATGATCTCATGGTTCATGGGTTCGAGCTCCGCATCAGGCTCTGTGCTGTTAGCTAGCTCAGAGCCTGGAGGCTGTCTTTGGATTCTGGGTGTCCCTCTCTCTCTCTGACCCTCCCCTGCTCACACTGTCTCTCTCTCTAAAAAATAAATAAAACATTAAAAAATTTTTAAAAAAGATGATGTGAGGTTGTTCTGGTCATACAACTTGTGTATTGTTATTATTTTTCTTATTATTCCATAATTATTTTCCTATGTCTTTAGCACTTCTTTGAATATATCTTAAATCACTGGATAATGTTTCATATATAATTTACATGCTAGGTAATTTATGTAACCACACCCCTATCATTGGATATTTATGTTATTTATATTTTTAAATACTTATAAATAATACCATGATGAGAATTGTCCAAATTTATAATTATTTCTTTGGGGTGAGTCTTAGAAGTGGTACACTGGGTCAAATAATGCAAACATTTTAAGTCTGCTGACAGACTGCCAATTGCTTTCAACAACTTAACCACAAACTGTGATGAAATTATGAAGTGGGGTTTGTAAGCAAACAGTTAAGAAAGATTTGTTGAGACGTTTTTGGTGCAGAAACATGATTTTATGATAACATGGGAACAGGACCCCTGGGCGGAAAGGGCTGCACTGGGATTGTGAGGAGTGAGTGATGATAAACTTTTAAGTTAGTGGAGGGACGTGGGGATAGAGATCCAGTCAGTTTTTAAGGAATTTCTGTATTCTGAAAGCAGGGTCTCACCGGAACCTGAAAATGCAGCTGCTGTCAAAATAAGGTTGCTTCTATTTTGAAATACAATGTAAACATTAAGGCGTTAAGGCAGCCTTGAACTCATTGAGGAATGTTACCACAGCAGGTCTCTGGCATCTATCAGTGGGCTGCAAAAGGTAAGGGGATTGAATTTAACTTTTTTAACAAATGTTTTTTATTTTATTTTTGAGAGAAAGAGGGTACAAGCAGGGGAGGGGCAGAGAGAGAGGGAGACACAGAATCTGAAGAAGGTTCCAGTCTCTGAGCTGTCAGCACAGAGCTTGATGCGGGGCTCAAACTTATGAACCGCAAGATCATGACCTAAGCCGAATTCAGAGGCTTAACCAACTGAGTCACCCAGGTACCCCAAGGGGATTTAATTTAAACTACATTTTTTTGGCCTTTGTTTCCCTCATCAGCTGTGTAGAATGTTGCATAGTCCTGTGTAGAATTATTTGAATGGAATTAGTGTTGAAAGACTTACGGGTGTTGTGACTCTTAGTGGCTGAGAGTCAAGCAAATGTCCCATCTTACAGTTTGGATGTCAGAAGTCCTAAAGGAAAGTGTTAGTAGGGCTGCCTTCCTTCTGGATGCTCTAGGAGAAAACGGTTTCCTTGTTCCTTCTAGCACCGAGAGCAGCCTGAAGTCCTTGGTTGGCCTCTCCTTCCTCCATCTTCAAAGCCTGGAGTGCAGCATCTTCAGATCATTCTGTCTTTGATCTGCTCTGTCACCACATTTCCTTCTGTCTCTAGATCCTCTTGTCTCCCTCTTCTAAGAAGACTTGTGGCCACACTGGCTCTACCAGGATACTCTTTCCACCTCAAGATACTTTCACTTCTTGATGACATCTGCAAACTCTTCTGTCACATAGGGGAACATATCCACGGGTTCTTGGGCACCATCGGGAAGTTAGAATTTGGTTTACCACAAGAGATAAAACATCATTTGACTTTCTATTCTACAATGTAGTTTGCAGAACTGCTAGCAAATGTACTAATCTTCATGTCCTGCTAGTTCAGAAAAGTTTTCATCAGGGTTTTTGCATGGCTGAAGACATAAAGCAAAAGGGAATAGATTTATTGAGTTTCTACCAAGGAAACTGAGGTTTAGTGACATCATGAAGCATCTCCAAAGTCAAATGGTTGGAAGATGAAAGATCTATTTGACTTCCTGGTTCATTACCATGTTTTGGTTGTTCATTTGTTTTTGGTTATATTATCTTCAATCAAAAAATTAATGATACCTACATCATTGTATATTGCATATTGTATACCTTAAACTGGTTATATATCAATGTTATATATCAATTATATCTCAATAAGGGGAAAACAAATCCCTACTGATATCAATGCCAAAAAGTATAGGAAGTTAGTCACTAATTCTACAATGTCATTACTGCTATGAAAATAGCCTGTGTCATGTCAGTAATACTGACACGGTCAAGAAGCAATCGCAAGAGAGTGTCCAGGCACACTGCTTGTCCACAGCAGGGGGTCACTATCAGTGGCACTATCGGTGGCTGCCAGGCTCAATATATATTTTGGCATGTTTATCTCTGCAAATCATATACCCTTCAAGATTTTTATACATTTAAACTTCTAGTAAGAATATGTGTTAGTCACTAGAACACAGATTTTAGTGAGCTTAATGTGTTAGGAGCAAGAGAGTGTTTAAGTCCATGTAAGTATGCAAACTATAGAGCATCATTTTATTTATTTATTTATTTATTTATTTATTTATTTATTTATTTATTTATTATCTATTATCTTATTTCAAGGGTATTTTAAAATTGTAAATGGGATTTTGTAATCCAAGGCTGAAATATTTATTCTTCATAGCTTCAGAATATAACAAGCGATTTTAGATCTGGTTATCCAAACCCAGTCTTTCTTGCTATTCTTCAGACTTCTGAGACCTAGTAGTTAAGCTACTCCATTCTAAACATACAATTATAGACAACTATTGTATACTTAATATTTTTCTGAAAACAGTACATCGAAGGTTTCTTTCTTTAGGAATCAGCAGTGAAGGGGACAGCTAGGTGGCTCAGTCGGTTAAGCATCTGACTTCAGCTCAAGTCATGATCTCATGGTTGTGAGTTCGAGCCCCACTTTGGGCTCTGTGCTGACAGCTTGGAGCCTGGAGTCTGCTTCTTCAGATTCTGTGTCTCCCTTGCTCTCCAGCCCTCCCCTACTTTCTCTCTGTCTCTTTCTCGGTCTCTCTCTTTCTCTCAAAAATAAACATTAAAAACATTTAAAAAAAAGAATTAGCAGTGAGGGAAGACATAGTAAACCTATCAAAAGTCATTTATCCATTTAAAAAAATAACAGAATCAGTGCTGTTCTTTGTCATGAAAGAGAACATGTAAAATTAATTCAAATTACTTCTGTAGACTTTGGTCATATTTTATAACCTGCACAGACCTCAATCTTAACTTAAAGATCTTTTAGGCAATGTCACCATCGGGCTTTACTGAGTAAGAATCCTGGGTACTAACAAGGCCCTAAACATGCTGCTATTCCAAAAGAGAATTGGTGACTACTTTTGAGAAAAAGAGCTGTCATGACAACTTTCCTCAAATGCTTATTTTAAGTAAAAAGAGTAAATGGAAATATTTTTAAAATCAAACAAGAAAGCAAATCAAACTTTCTTTTCTATTTTAGGAAATTTTCCAATTTTATTTTTAAGATGATGACTTTTTTTTGACTGTCTAATAGAGTATTTAAATTTTTTGAAATTCTGCATTTCAATGTAGTAAGAATTTTCAAATAATCTTCACAACCCAGAACACAGGCAACAGAGTAACACTCAGAAGTCATACTACTTACCCATAATGGGGTGAAATGGACAGATATCTAAAAATATATATTCCCTCTCACAGAGCATCATGTTTTAAAAACATTTATTTATTTTTGCTTGGTGGGGAGGGGAAAAAAGAGAGAGGGGCAGAGGGTCTGAAGCAGGTTCTACACTGATAGCAGTGAGCCTGACATGGGGCTCGAACTCAGGAAATGTGAGATCATGACCTGAGCTGAAGTTGCACACCAACCTATTGAGTCAACCAGGTGTCCTTCATAGATCATCATTTTAAAAAACCTTACAAGGATCTTATTAGGACAACCTACCCACTGCCATTACTTTAAAGTATTAGAGACAAAAATTAATAGTTGTCCATGACTTTAGTAAGTATATTTCAGAGAAAACACATGGAAAATTATCTTTAACATTTCGGATTTGATGAAGTTATTAAGTTTTATATCTGACTCTGTGGTTCTGTGATTTGGTATATGTCTCCTTGCATTAAGCTGTTCTTGTTATTATTAATTCATACTATTTATATTACTCTTGTTATTATACATGATATGAGGATATATATTACGCTTTGGAAAAAATCTAGCTAATATTCAGTATACACATATGACGGACCAAAAAGAAACTTCTGATCTCCCACTGCATGGTTTTTAGTCAGGTTATAAGCTATTAAAATAGTGATCAAAGATTTAAGAGAAGGGTTTGTGTCTTTCAGTGAATGAGCATAGATTGGGGGATCTTGCCAATTGACCTGATGCAGTTTTCAAATCTTTTGCCTGCTTGGCTTTCTTCAGGTAAGCAGTCCATGCTGAGTTGTTTAAATTCATAGCAAGTTTTATGGAAATTCAAGAAGGTAAGGATGAGAGTAGTGATCCTATGATAACTTGGCCCAGGTATGTGGTGAGTCAGGAATGCAGGATTACTGTACTGATTGTAGGCTTACAAATGCCTTTGAAGAGAGGTTACAAAGTGGCTTTTCAAAGTCAATTTTGAAGGCATGAAGAAAGGAATGACATACTGCAAAAAGATGTTCTGGCTTCTGTACTCTTCCTGGAGCTGCTGAGAAAAGAAGTCTACAATATCCTTGTTGAGGAGTAGATAGTAATTAATGGAACTGACATATGACATTAGCAGAGATATTTTTTTAAACATAATACTTATTTTTTTTAAGTTTATTTATTTATTTTGGAAGAGAGAGAGAGGCAGAGAGAGAGGGAGAGATTGAGAATCCCAATCAGGCTCCACATCATCAGTGGAGAGCCTGATGCAAGGCTCAAACTCAAGAATCATGAGACCACAACCTGAGTCAAAATCAGGAGTTGGGCACTCAACTGACTGAGCCACCACACATCCCTAGCAGGAAGATATTCTGAGTTGTTCTTTTAGATCTTTCTATTATACCAGGCAGCACTGATCACACCATTTTATAAACAGAAACACTATTATTATTGATCACTTTTGCAATGGTATTGTGCAAATTAGGAATATACAAATAGTAGTCATGACTCTCATATGACATTCTTGCATTCTTTACTGGAATACCAATCTCCACTAATTATCTTCTTAAAAATTTCTTTAATGTTTATTGATTTTCTCTTTTTGAGAAAAAGAAAGCGAGCACATGCATATGAGTGGGAGAGGGGGAGAGAGAGAAGGAGACACAGAATCTGAAGCAGGCTCTAGGCTCTGAGCTGTCAGCAGACACCTACTAGCAGGGAGTTCTTGACCTGAGCCAAAGTCAGACGCTTAATCCACTCAGCCACCCAGGCACCCCTCCACTTATTACCTTCTGATTGAAAGTCAACAGCAATGATCTTGTTTCCCCTGTGATTTTGTTCATTATTTCACTGGAAATATAGTTCAGTTTTCCACATCCACATCCACAACCTTCACAGTTGTAATGTGCTGATGAACATATCTTCCTTCCATTCTTTGCCAACTCTTTACAAAGATTTTCCAATTCCCCAAGTCTACCTGTGATGGTAGCTTATGCAATGAGGTAGGGTAGCTAACCCTACCCTCATCCTGTTACCTAATGCTTAGCCACCAAAAGGAGTGAAGAGTAAGGAAGGCATAGGGCCAGTAGGCCATAGTGCTGGCACCTTTCCAGGACAGAGGACTCTTCATGGCATCCTACCTTTCAGTTAAGCATCTTATCTTTGTGAATACAAATTGAATGCATCCGAGAGGAGAGATCAACCATAATGGTGATGATCACCATGTTTCTAAACTTGTAATATGAGTTATAAGTCAAGATAAGAAGAGAAAAAAAATGTTCATTGAGAAGCAGAGCTAACACATTATTTTTACAGGATCTTGACAATAAAGAAAAAGAAACTTTAATATTTATTCAACTTACTTATTGTGAAATTTTTCTTCACTAATTGACCATGCGATTCTACAAAGGTTTTGAGGTAGTCTAAAGGAGGTAATAAAATAAACCTATAAATAAAAAAATAAGGCCAAAAAATACTGGTAATAGAGTGAGGACAGCTGTAGGAAAATTTGGAAAATAGAGAAACCCATGTTCTTTGCCCTCCTGAAGTCACAGGGAAAGAAGAAAAGTGTTCTTTGGTTTTTGCTACAAAGACTCTTCCAGTGTGTTAATGGGAGCCTGTTCTCTGGGGAAGTTTACTGTAATTCACTTTACTCTCCCTAGTAAGCCAATTTAATCTCTTCCCTTTAAATAAATATAGCTTTTTGATGGTTCCTTGCTTATTATCCTTTTTACTTATAATATTGAACTTTCTGATTACTGCAAGTGATATTTTTTAGCGTCCAATTAAAAGTTTAGGCTACTAGTGACTTTGTAGAGCACAGCTCTTCTAAATCAGCCAACTGGTGGACAATATTCACACATTCTTGGTCTTTGTGAAACAAGTACTGAACGTGCAAATATAAAGGAAAGTGTCAGTTTCTATAATGGCTTGTTTCCTATCCTATCTCTGCATGTATTGAACCCAAATGAACCTGAATAGTTCATTTTTTTCTAAAACTAGCTTCTATTTTATTTTCTAAAAAAGAAATAAAAAAGACAAAAAAAAAAAAAAGAAAATCCCTCTCAACTATCCACCAATTGGCCCAGAAATTAAAGAAAATAAATTTTATCTACTTATGAATTTTAACTGTTATGAATTGTAATAGTTACTTTGTTAATGGCTTTATTACAGAGCAAATCCCATTATTATATTCCAGTGGTAGAAAGTTCTGGTTTCTGTAGATTAACACTGACTGATCATTTCAGAAGTCTCACCATTGTCAATTAGAAATTAAGTTGAACTTAAAAAATGTCTAATTGAAACATTTAAATTATAGCTCCTCATGATGCTATTGTATCTTTCAGTTTTTGTGTGATTCAGGAATACCATTAAGTAAGATCTCATTTTTTCAAACTAATCAATACATGTTTTAAAAAATTGTTTAAAATAGTCTTTAACAATTTACCTAGAAAATATCTAAAATACCCTTTAGTTCCTTTTGCATAATATTTATTTTAAAAATATATACTGTTTACATATGCATAGGTATATATATTATTTTGAGTTATGTGTTTATGCAACGTTTATTTCTCATATGTAACTTTGTATTATGGTCTTCATGGTCTCCATTTTAATGATTGCATAGTCTATGTCCACCTGACATATTTTTGTTTCCTGGAGCATTATATTGACATTGGATATTTTTTCTGTCATTTTTCTTCCACTATTATAAATGTGAAGCAAGTATACTCATAAGCTTTAGAGCACACTTTTGGTAATTCCAATTCTTGAAAATTATTGAGACTAGTGAGGGCCCCGTGTATGGTCAATTTTAGTAATGCACACGAAAATCTGTGTGCTCTGCAGGTGAATGCAGGCTTCTGTACATGTTACTTAGGTGAGGTTGATCATTCTAGCTGCTCAAATCTACGTTAGCACAGTCCTTATAGAAGTATAATTCTGCCCAAGTGTATATTTCTTACTTTTTAAATTTTAGTTAACATACGATGCAATATTGGTTTCAGAAGTGGAATTCAGTGGTTTATCACTTACATACAACACTAATGCTCACCACAGCAAGTGCCGTCCTTAATACCCATCATCCATCTGGCCCATCTCTCACCCACCTCCCTCCATCAAGCCTCAGTTTATTCTCTATCATTAAGAGTTTCTTGGGGCGCCTGGGTGGCTCAGTCAGTTAAGTCTCCGGCTTCGGCTCAGGTCAGATCTCACATTCGTAGGTTCAAGCCCCGCATCAGGCTCTGTGCTGACAGCTAGCTCAGAGCCTGGAGCCTGCTTCCGGTTCTGTTTCCTTCTCCTTCTCTCTCTGCCTCTCCCCCTCTCATGCTCTGTCTCTCTCTGTATCAAAAATAAATAAAACATTAAAAAAAATTTAAAAAAAGAGTCTCTTGTGGATTGTTTTCCTTTCTTATCTTACCCTGTCTCCACCATATGTTCATCTGTTCTGTTTCTTAAATTCCACATATGAGTGAAATCATATGATATTTGTCTTTCTCTGATTTACTTATTTTGGTTAGTGTAGTACATTCTAGCTCCATCACTGTCATTGCAAATGGCAAGGTTTAATTTTTTTCATGGCTGAGTAACATTCAATTATATATATGTATATACACTTCCATTATATATGTATATATATGTATGTACACATTATATATATGTATATATACTACATCTTCTTTATCCATTTGTCAGTCAATGGACATTTGGGCTCTCTCTATATTTGGCTATTGTTGATAATGCTGCTATAAACATTGGGGTGCATATACCCCTTCAAATGTATTTTTGCATCCTTTGGGATATCTAATAGTGCGATTGCTGGATGGTAAGGTAGCTCTATTTTTAGTTTTTTGAGGAACCTTCACACCATTCTCCAGAGTGTCTGCACAAGTTTGCATTCCCACCAACTGTGCAAGAGGGTTCCCCTTTTTCCACATTCTCACCAACACATGTTGCTTCTTGTGTTGTTAAATTTAGCCATTCTGACATGTGAGGTGGTATCTCATCATGGTTTGATTTGTGTTTCCCTAATGATGAGTGATGTTGAACATCTTTTTATGTGTCTGTTAGCCCTCTGGGTGTCTTCTTTGGGAAAGTGTATATTCATGTCTTCTGCCCATTTCATAACTGGGTTGTTTGTTTTTTTTGGGTGTTGAGTTTGATAAGTTCTTGATCATTCCTATTTTAAATTTTTTAGTAAGCACATTACAAAGCAAAAGAACAGATGAAATTAATTTCAATTATATATTTTATTTAGTGCAGTATATTGGAAACATCAGCATTTAAAGGTGTAATTAGTATAAAATTAATGGGATTTTACTCATACGTATCCTCCAGTTTGATGTATATTTATATTTACAGCACTTTTCAATGCACATGCTGAATTTTGGTCCTTATTTAGATTTCACAAATTTACTGTTTCATAAATGGATACAGACTCACATATACAGATTGCTCCAACCAAATTTAAAGTTTTCAATACCTCAATTAAGTGCCAAAAATTATTTTTTAAAATATTTATATTGATGTCAACAAAACTGGCTTATCTGTTTTAGAATACTTGATTTAACTTTTGAGGTAAAAGTTTATATTTTTTAAAACTATATCTTTTGAGGTTTAACAAATTTACTAACTTTTGTGCCATCTCAATAATATTAATATTAATTCAAAGGCATAGTGCTAAAGTTGAAAAGCAATTTAAAATATATCAACATCAGGAAAACATCATTCAAATTTTCTTGTAGTGTTTGCAGCTGATTTATATAGCAGCGTTGCTTACAATGAAAACTTCTATATGTTAATTCAAGTTAGAAAAATGTGTAAAACTATTACTGACTTGTATTATGTAAAGTTGTGGTACTAACATAGATTATCATACCTTTTTAGCTAGATTACATAAGCTGTTTCTTTCCTTGAAACCTGAAAATTTAGCTCCTTCATATGCAGGCATTCCTTTTGTTTCAAGGAAATCTTGAATTGAAGTTATTCATACAATAAACATTTGCAAAATCTTCCTTAATGAATTAAGGAAGATAATTAAATTCATTGTCTTTTATTTCTTTTAGTTAGTCATAAATGATTCCTACCATTTGCATGTATATACACTGAACAATTTTAACAACTTGTATGTATCATAGAGACTTTTTCAGAAAGGTGAACACAAATATTTTCAATATGTATCCTATTGAAATGAATAAATGAGGAAAGTGTGAATTTCTTATTTAAAATGCCAATAAGTATGGATTTTTTAATCTAAAATTACTAGAGCAGAAACTAATTTTTAAATATTTAATTGAAAATTTTCTTGGACAGGTGTAAAAGATTTCAGAATATTGGGGCACCTAGGTAACTCAGTGAAGCATCCAACTTCAGCTCAAGTCATGACCTCAAGGTTTGTGAGCTTGAGCCCTGTGACAGGTTCTGTGCTGTCAGTGCAGAGCTGCTTCAGATCTACTGTCTCCCTCTCTCCTTGCTCCTCGCCGGCTCACTTTCTCTCTGTCAAAAATAAATAAAACATTCGAAAACAAACAAAAAATATGTCTATGCCATCAGTACATTTTAGGCTGCAAATTTCCAACTTTTTTGTTTAATCGGAAAGTCCTTTGAGATAGTACATGCCCAAAATATTAAATGGGCAGAGTCTGTTCTATATGAGTTGTATCACTCATCTAAAGCTAAAGAAAAGTACTTGCATTTTTTGGTCTTGTATTTTATGGACAATGGTTTGGTGGCTTAATCAAAGATCTTTTACTTTGTGTAAATAGCTTTCTAGCTAAATTTCCATATTTAAATTTTTGATTTTCTCATTTCTCTAAAAACGATTTTTTATTTTGTGCAGAATCTTAGCTGCTTGATAGCTGGACAAAGTTACAAGTCTAGCTCCTATTAAAAATCATTTAACACTTTTTATTGGACATTCAATTCTGATTTCAAGTGGCTAATTTTGCCAATTCCTTTTTGACTGTTGAAAGTGAACATCTTATATAATGCTGACATGTCTCTTAATATTTTCACTTTATCTTTAAACATTTTTAAAATCTAACAAACAGCTTTTTTTGAAGTTAAGATTGCCAGTTAATGCTAATGTATAGCATTGTTTTCCCATTTCTTAATAAAGTTACTGTATCAGTTATAACACTGTTTTCTGCATTTACAGTCAATTTTATATCTGTAATGCTTTAATTTTATTTATTAAAAAACGTTTAATGTTGATTTATCTTTGAGAGACAGAGCATGAGTGAGGGAGGAGTAGAGAGAGAGGGAGACACAGAGTCTGAAGCAGGCTCCAGGCGCTGAGCTGTCAGCACAGAGCTCGATGCAGGAGTTGAACTCACAAGCCATGAGATCATGACCTAAGCTGAAGTCGGATGCTTAACTGACTGAGCCACCCCAGTGCCCCTGGAGTTTAATTTTAAATTAAAAAAGTGTTCTTACTGATTTATTAAACCAAAAATTAATTTAATTACATTGTAATTAATTACTAATGCAATCTATAATAGTCTTTAATTATTGCTGTCTCCATCAAATATTCAAATAAACATATTAAAATCTTACATTGGCCTATAGCAAACCATCATTCCAACTTAATCAACTAACACCAACTCTATCGATATCTTCATGTTTTATACACACCTGACACATTTACTATATACAGCAATGATATCTTGCTTAATGCAGCAGTTAAAGGTGAAACGCAGCCTTACCAAAACACAATTGCATTTAGCAATGACAAAAATAAGTGTGCTTCAGTTGTAGAACTTGCATTGAATTATTTAAAAATAATATATAAAATGAAAATTTCAGTTCTTCAGTTACCCTAGCCACATTTCAAGTGTTTAATAGCCACAGGTGGCTTGTGGTTAGTAAATGGGACAGTACAATTCTAAGTCATTCTATATTTTTTTGCATGTTCTATCAAAAAGAGAGAGTGTGTTAAGATCTTTCAGTATGATTGGAAAATTTTATTTTTCCTTTTAATTTTGTCAGCTTCATATATTTAAAGTGATGCTAGTATCTAATTCGGTCATTATTGCATTTCTTTTTTGTAACTTTTTATTTATTTTTGAGAGAGAGAGAGAGAGAGAGAGAAAACAAGTAGGGGCAGGGGCAGAGAGAAAGGAGGACAGAGGATCCCAAGCGGGCTCCATGCAGGCAACAGGGAACCTGATGTGGGGCTTGAACCCACGAACTGTGAAATCATGACCTGAGCCAAAGGCAGCCTCTTAATTGACTGAGCCACCCAGGTGCCTTTATCTATTGCATTTCTATTTTTAGTTATTATATTTTACAATTCTAGAACTTCTACTTTATACCTCTTCTTATTGATTCCAGCTGTCTGGCTCTTTATCTTGTTATTAAATTTTGAACATGTAATCTCAGTTGTTGTTGTTGTTTTTAATGACTCTGTTCATTAATTGCAGTATCTATATCCCTGTATTTTTGTCACTTGTCTTATGTCTTTTCTTTTCTCTGGTCATGTATGCCTAGGGATTTTTTTTTTATTGTGTATGAAATATTGTAGAGGTTCGGAATGATTATTTTCTTCCAGAGAAAAGCAGATAATCTTAATTTACTCAGGGCTTAAATTGATTTTAAGTTTTATTTCAGTTTTTATAAAGACCTTAATTTCTAGGATGCAGTCCTTCTGAAGCCTCGGATTGTTTATTCCTTCAAATAAGCACAGATGTAAACTTCAGTTTTTATCTGCTCAGCACAACGAGATTGCCAATGGTTGTGCTGAGATTGTCAGGCTCTTAGCAAGTACTCTTTGTTGACCTTAGATGTCAAGTTCACTTTTCTGAGATTTTCCTCTCTGGAGGATTTTGATTGCTCAAGTCCTGATTGCGTTGGTAGCCCTAAGCTCCAAATATGTCTTTCCAGCTACTGGAAAGTCTGCTCAAATTTTCTTCTATTATCCAACTTTTGCATTCAGATTTTTTTTTTAAGTATTTTACAAACTTCCCTTGTTATTCTCAGTAGGAGAATTGTTTTTCTCTAAGTTAAACCATTATAGCTGGAAGCAAAAGCCTTTCTAAGCCACAGAAATTAGCACTTGCTATAGATTTTTTTCCCTCTTGATTACGTAAAGGATACATTATCTGTTGTAGCAATTTTAGAAGCCTCAGAAAGTATTAAAATAAGTCATTCATCTTCCAGATAATTGTTTTTGACATTTATGTATTTCAAGGACTAAATGTTTATGTCCACCCAAAATATGTATGTGATGCCTTAATCCCCAGTGTGATAGTGTTTGGACCGAGGCCTTTGGGAGGTAATTAATGAAGAGGGCAGGACCTTAGTGGGGGAGGGGGTAGTGCCCTAATAAGGGAGACACCGGAGAGCTTTCTGTCTCTCTTCCTGTCATGTGATGACACCGTGAAGCCAGGAAGAGAATTCTCACCAGAACTGGCCATGCTGACACACTCTGATCTCAGA
>NC_043706.1:44070281-44104430 GCF_006229205.1 Suricata suricatta
TCAATAAAACCGGAGCAGATCGTGATGCAATAGGCACTGGACAGTGTCATCAGAGAATTGGAGGTACCAGGGAGCGTTGGCGAGAAGCAGCGCCGTGGCAGGTCAGGGCCACAGGCTCGTGAAATTTGCGGCCTGAGAAGCCGAGGAAGGTGGGGTTAGAGGGATGGCTCCGGCGAGCTTCCTCTTGCTTCATAGCCTGGGCTCTGGATTTTCCCCATGAACAACGGAGCCTTCGAAAATCATATGGGATCTTGCTGTTATTCATTCATTTCAAGTAATATCAACCCATTTTCATCCACCTGGAATAAGCACATTACTCGTCAGCAAAGTAGGACCATTTTACAAATTAAGAAAGAAATCAGCTTGCTGATCACTCTTCCAGTAGCCTTTCTCCCAGAACAGACTCAATGCCCATAATCAGTGTATTAGGTGTGTGTGTGTGTGTGTGTGTGTGTGTGTGTGTGTGTGTGTTGACATGGGAGAATGGGGGGAGGGCATAAGAAAAATGCACAAGCAAAAAGTGAGGCATAAAGGCTGCAATCCACAGGCAGTTATAAAGACTGGAGAAAGACGTGTCCAGTTGGGGAAACTGGAGGGGCTTAATGAAGGAGGTGGCTTTTGAAACGGACCTTGAATGTCACATAGGATTATAAGAGTAATGGTAGAAAGAATTCTAGACCAGAGTACATGCACGAAACCTTAGAGACACCAAAGCAGGTCAGTAATTAGCAAGCAATGAGATACCTTGTGACTGTACTATAGGTTTTCAACAGGAGCTGAAAAGCACATTTGAGACCACATCCAGAAAATAGCAATGCAGCAGAAACTAGGGAATTGTCAGAATCATTTTGGAAGAAATTACTTTCTTCTGATTTCTCCGATTAAATATCTAAAATCTCCATCTTCATTTTTAACATTTTCTTAAACATATTTTCAGCTTATTTATTTATTTATTTATTTATTTATTTATTTATTTTGAGAGAGAGCGAGAGAGCAGGGAGAGGCAGAGAGAGAGAGGGAGACAAAAAATTCCAAGCAAGCTTCGTGCAGTGCTGTCAGCATAGACCCCAATGCAGGTCATGACCTGAGCTAAAACCAAGAGTCAGAAGCTTAACTGACTGAGCTGCCCAGGCACCCCGAGTATTTTCTTTGATTTAAGAATCAACAGGAGAGCATAGGACATTTGGGAAAATAGAGCACCAATAGAAAAAAACAAGTACCCACAATTTTACCACTTAGAATCAACCTATTACATTTTCTTCCACAAATTTTCATTTATGTGTTTGTGACATATGAGCATTTATTAAGCTTTAAAAGCTTAATTTATATCTATAATATTGCATTGTAAGCATTTCTTCATGCTATTATCCTGTTTTCATAAATTCCAGTTAATGGCCCACAGTATTCCATGATATTGGTACACCATAGTTTAATTATTTATCTCCTGTTGGATTTATGGGTTACCTCTTTTTCTGGAAGGGAGGTGAGCTTGCAAAACAGTGATAAAAATTATCACTACATTTAGAATAAAAAGATCTTTATGTTTAGAATTAAAAAAATTAATAGGAATGTATAGTTCCTTTAATAAATTAATTTATATTTCAGTTTCAAAAGAATAACAAGTACCAGTAAGATACCAGATGAACTGGCATGAAAAGGACCCAGAGCTTAATTTAAGTGGATTCCCATTGAAATGGTGGTTGTGAAATCTGATTGTGATTTAAAACAAGAAATATATACTTTGTCTTCATTCCCATTTCTGGCACAGAGTTCCTAAAATCCTTGGAGTTTCCTAAATGAAGAAAGCAAGTAAAATATCTTTTGTTATGTTAATTAGGTGACCTTTGGACTTGACTTAGGGTTTGGAGCTGGTTGCCAGTGGAACAACCAATCTAAACCCCCAACCTCTCAGGAGAGGAGAGGGTCCCACGAATGACCAACGTTTAATCACTCATGCCTGTATCATGAAGCCCCCCACAGAACCCCAAAGGACAGGGCCTGGAGAGCCTCTGGGTTGGTGAACACATGTAGATTTGGGGGCGGTGGCAAGCCGTGGGAGAGCATGGAAACTCCGTGCCCTTGGCCCAGACCTTGCACAGGTGCATCTCTTCTGTGCATCTCTTCCATCTGGCTGTTATTTCCTATTACAATAGAATGGTGATCTAGTAAGTAAGATGTTTCTCACAGGCTTGAGTTTATTTGCTCTAGCAAATTAATCCAACCTGAGGAGGGATTTCCAGCTGCGGGTTGATCAGATACACAGATAACAACCTGGCTTTCAGCTGCCTCTGAGGTTGAAGGGGGCAGTGGGGGAGAAGTAGTCTTGTAGGAATGCCCCTTAACCTGTGGAGTTTGATGCTCTTTCTGGATAGATACTAAAAGAATTGAGTTGAATTGTAAGAAACCTGGAGGAATGCTTGGTGGCATGGTGGGGGAAGTCATCTCGCTACACACACATTGGAATTTGTCTCAGACCCAAAAGAGACCAAAGAGCTAATGTGACCTTAGGTTTTTAATGTAAAAACTAGTGCCACAATAAAAGTAAGTAAATGGCCCTCTAAACTCTGATTAGGTTATTTAGGAAAAAAGAAATTACTTGAGAATGAATGAGAACAGGACAATGTCAATACTTCCCAAAGTGATTGCCTATATATATATAATGAGGAGCTTGAGATTTCAACCTTTAAATGTAAATTGGTGATGAGCATGAGTAACATCACTTTCCAGGAATGCTTTCCCCGTGACCTCATGCTAATAGTTGTTTCGGGTCCAGAATTGTAAATTAAGGAAGTTGTCACACAACAAATGCTAACTTCCATTTTGCACTTCAGATGAATCAGCAGAAGGCAATTAGAATACAGTTCTTTACATAGAACCTAACCCCTCAGGTCCTTGAGTTCTGACCATGAGTTTATGATGTACATACAATTTGTAAGTGTCAACAATAAAGGTTTAGAGGTTGCATTGAATGAGGACCCTGGTGTATTACATAGTATGAAATGTTAAATTATTATTATTATTGTTAACTCAATATGCTTTTTATTTTTTTTTTGGAATACTTCTTAGGAGGCGGGCAAGGTGAAGTTGTGAAGCATACAAAGATGATGATCACAATGGTTTCTATTTAAGAATTACACAGTAAAATTGGGTCAGCAAGGGCACGGGGGATTGGTGGAGACACAGTGTGATGCGTGCTGTAATAGTGGTGGGTACAGGAACCATAAGAACTGAAATGAATGAGGAGTTAGTGACTCTCTGTTGGAGTACATAGAGGTGACACTGAGCTGGTTTTGGAGGACAGAGGATGAATATTCCAGAAAATAGTTGCAGCATATAAAAAGGGAGAGAGCCATTGTCCCTTTGACAAAAGTCACATCCTAGCTAGATAACAAGGTATGAGGTTTCTGGGTCTATTAAGGCTTGAAAGGAGATAAATATATTTCAGAGGTCTTTTAAATAAAGGGGTTGTAGTCAAAGATGTTTTTTTCCTTTAGGTAGCCAGAAATTTATTCATAATTTTGGTGAGAAGTGTGTGTTATAGGCCAAATATCACCTATTCTTTGCAATAACTCTGTGACATAGGCATAATATTGTTATTTCCATCTTGCTTCTTGGGCACTGAGGTTTAGAGAGTTCTGGGATCTTTTTAGGATCACTTGGCCAGACCTGTTCTTTGAACCCATCATGCACTTGACTCTAAGAGCATTCTCTCAACTACTATGTGTTTGGTGACCATGCTGTTTGTGAGGTTTTCCTATAGTGTGAGACTTATTTTCAGTGTACAGACCTGTGTGGGCAGGTGCACGTATACAGTGGTTGTTTATTATTGCCTGATCACATGGAACATATTTACTGTTCATTTTGTATATATCCTTTGGAATCATTAACCCTCATTCTCCTATTTAAATTTTGACAGCAAACCTTTCTATGTACTGTTTTAAATCCTTTGCCTTTATTAACTCATTTAATCTTATGTAACTTGCCCACAGACACATATGAAGAAGAAATGGAGCTGGGGTTTGAACCCAGCAACTAGGACTCTAGAAACTATGCTTACAACCACTACGATATGTTCCTATTTGAATCTTAGTGACCCTTCAGATTCCCACACTTGAGTTCCTCACTATGTGAGGTTGAGATTCCAAGCATCCAACTTATGTCACTGGAACTGTCACTGGAACTTTTCTGTCTTGAGTAGTTAGCTATCATACTGTGTATTGTGATTTTCTACTCTTCCCAGATTAGAAGCCCATAGCGGTAAGCACCTATGTCTGACATCATCATATGCCACATCTTCTTTCCCTTCAATATTTTTCATATATATGTATACACACATATGTACATATTCTTCTTCTTTCCGTTGCTGGTTGGTGGCCTGCAATCATGTCTTCTTTTAATGAACAAATTCAATTTTTTCAGAGCTGTTTTAGGTCCACACCAAAATTGAGCAGAGAATACAGAGTACTCATATATCCTGACTCGACACAGGCACAACCTCCCTTACTATCAATATCCCCAACGAGAGAGGTGCATTTGTTACAGTTGAACTTACATTGCCACCTCATTATCATCTAAAATCCATTGTTTCACTCTTGCTGTCAAATGTACAATGGCCTGCATCCACATTTTGGGATTGTGCAAACTAGTTATATTGTTCTAATAACCTTCAGTGCTCTATTAATCCTTTCCTCTCCATTATCTCCTGACCACTTCTAATCTTTCTACTGTCTCTATAGCCCTGCCTTTTCCAGAATACCATATGGCTGGCATCATACTGTGTGAGTTTTTTTACTGACTTATTTTAATTTGTAATATGCATTTAAATATCTTTCATGGCTTGCTAACTCATTACCTCCTAACACTGTATAATATTTCATTGTCTGGATGTACCACAGGTTTTTTGTTTTGTTTTGTTTTGTTATCCATTTACCTAATGAGGGATATCTTGGATGCTTCCGAGTTTTGGCAACTTGAACGAGCTGCTATAAAATCTGCATGCAGGTTTTTACATGGACAATAGTTTTTAACTCGCTTGAGTTAATACCAAGGGTGTGATTGCTGGCTCATTCAGTTAAGAGGATGTTCAGTTTTGTAAGAAACCACAAACTTGTCTTCCAAAGTGGCTGCTGCAATCACTTTTTCTGTTTCTGGGCTCTCTAGTTTGCCTCTGTACTCTTTTTTACTGTGGTAAAAACACATAACATGAGATTACCCTCTCAAAATTTTAAGTATACAGGATAGTATTATAAACTGTAAGCACATTATTGTACTGCAGATCTCTAGAACTTTTTCATCTTGCATGACTTAAAGAACTCATTTTCACCCCCAGCAGCTTCTGGCTTCCACTATTGTACTTTCTGCTTTTATGAGTCAACTACTTTAGAGCCTCATGTAAGCGATAGGGCAGTAGTTGTCTTTATCTACCATATGACATAGCAATCCCACTTCTGAGTGTTTATCCAAAATATTTGAAAATAGGAATTTACAAAGATATTTGCACTCCATTGTTTATTGCAGCAGTATTCATAATAGGCAAGAGTTGGGAACAATGTAAATGTCCATCAACAGATGAATGAATAAAGAGACTGGGTAAATGCATACAATGGATATTATTCAGCCTCAAAAAAAAAAAAGGGAAATTCTGTCATATGCTACAACATGGGTGAACTTTGAGGACATTATGCGACCTCTGTACTTTTAATATCTTTCCAACATCTTGTAGTCAAGGAAGCCAGATAACTAAGCTTGTTAGAATTGTGTCTCAAGTAAGAGTAAAAAGATACATAGATCTGATCAAAGAGGTTCTGTGATGCACACACTCACATCAATATGTATGAATGTAGAGACTTTTCTTGATGATTATCACTTTATATTTTATTATTCATGATACACATTGTTACAAAATTATATTCAATGTAAAGAATCTAACTAGAAAAGAGGAATAAGCAAAAAATGTTTGCATTTCACTTGGTGTTGAAGATATATAACCCACAGCAGTAATAGTTTATGTAAAAATTGTAAATAAAATCTATTGTTCAGAAGTCATTAGGTTGAGGTCCATGACACTCACTGTTATTAGCTGACTAATAGCTATGTCATAGCTATGTCCCAGATTGACAAGAAAGAGGTTGGGAAAAGTTTGTTTGTCATTAAAACAAATTTTGAGGGTTGATAGATGTAAAAGATTCTGTCAATATGTGATAACATTCAAAAATATTTATTTACTTATTGAGAGAGATAGAGAGAAAGAGAGAGAGCAGGGGAGGAGCAGAGAGAGAATCCTAAGCAAGCTCTGTGCTGTCAGTGCAGAGCCCAATGCTCTGGTCAATCCCACAAACTGTGAGATCATGACTTGAGCCAAAAAATCAAGAGTAGGTTTTTAACTGACTGAGCCACCCAGGTGCCCCTATGGCAATTTTTCATTGAGTGAAAGTATCACCTGAGAGATTCTCCAATTATGCTTGAATGGAAACTTCAGTGGGTACTGAAATAACTAGGTCTTAAAATATCAAGTACTTCACTCCCTTTTTTCCTCTTTGAAATTTTCTGTGAAGGGAAGTATTTCTGCACTTTGCTCCCTACAGATCTCTAGAGAGTCAGTTCTATGAGAACTTCTATAAATTCCCTTCAAAACACACACCCACACAGCTCCTTTTCCAGTTAAAAAAATTTTTTTCTTAAAATCTGACAGGCTTCATGTTTCATTTATTCACAACATCCAGCATATTTACACACGTTCTGGGAACTTACACCGGAAGTCATGTGTGTGTCCAATAGGACTTCAGCCGGTTGGGGCTCCATCTTTCTCGCTGTTTCAGTTGGGCAGGAAGCTCTGTGGCTGAAGTGCCAGCAACTCTTACCTCCTCTTTTCTGAGTGCTTTTAGAAGCTCCTCTTCAGATTGTTGGTTGGAACGGCCCAGCCCCACCTACCCTGTTGGAACTTAGGTTGATTAGGCAGGATAGTTCATGGAATTTATGTGGTTCAAGCAAACAATAATAACATTTAATAACTTAAAAAAATATGGTTGTGATGTGTCGGAAGCCAAGTTTTCTGGCTGCCTCAGGCAAGAATTATTCACTCTCCGGAGAGTGAACCAGTAAACAAGATTTGCATCTGAAGGCTGGAGATTGCTATTTCCTGGTCAAAATAATTTTGGCGTCTGTCATGCTGGGCCAGACGTAGAGTAGCCAAGGTGCACAAAAGATCAAAACCACATTTTGGATTATTCAATGCTAGCTTCCCCTCCCTAGCATTGCAGAAGGCAAGTCTGGGCGCTTCTTTTGATATGCATTTGACTCTGTTTACCTGACAACCGATCTGGGTCAGTTCTCTGCCCCAAAATTCTATATAAGAGGAATTATTTTCTTAATAAGAGAAAAAGAGAAGAGAAAGAAGAATAAAGAAGAGAAGCTTGATTGGAATCTGTGTGTGCTGTCTTCACCCTCTGCGTCTCTCCCTACAGCCCTGTTTTTCTCTCCCTCCCTCAGGAAAAGAACCTGCAAGGATTCTCCGCCCTGCAGTTCAGGGCGGACGAAACAGGTACCACCTAATGCTGGGATGAGCACGCCGGACAGGCCCCGGGCTAAGACAGTGATGGGCATAATTGACTTGTTGTTCTAGGGTGAAAAATGTTTGTGAACTTAGCTTTCAGGACTGTTTTCTTCCAAATAGTGGCACACACCACTATTAGGCAAATATAGTCTCTCTCTCCTTCTACAAACATGTGCACATACTCATGCAGGTATAGGTTTGGCATATGGCAGCCACTTGATAAACAATAGGAATTTTTGGGGAGCCTGGCTGGCTCAGTTGGTAGAGTGTGTGACTCTTGATGTCAGGGTTGTAAGTTAAAAAATTTTTTTAAATGTTTTTTATTTATTTTTGAGAGACAGAGAGAGATAGCACGAGTAGAGGAGGGTCAGAGAGAGAGGGAGATACAGAAACTGAAGACAGGCTCCAGGTTCTGAGCTAGCTGTCAGCACAGAGCCCTATGCAGGGCTAGAACCCATGAACCATGGGATCATGACCTGAGCCGAAGCTGAACGCTTAACTGACTGAGCCACCCAGGCGCCCCTTATTATTTTTTTTAATTTTTATTTTTTCCAGGGTTGTAAGTTTTAAGCCCCATGTTGGATGTTGAGATTACTTAAAAATGAAATCTTAAAAAAACAGTAAGAATTATTACCATCATCACCATTATTCTTTAACTATCATCTTAGTCATTGTCATAAGGTGAAAGAAATTTTCTTTGGGTAGTTGTGATAAATTTCTCCATGAGGTACTGTTTGATCTTTATTTCTTTTGATAAGAAATTCATTTCGTTCTCATTATTTTAGAACATATGAGCCCTTACTGATATTTCATAATGTATGTAGTTGATTTCATGGTTAGTGTGTTTCATATTCTATCACATCAGGTTTTGAGCAATTACCTAAAGGGCACTGGCTTCTCCTCTTGGGTGTCATGAATAGCATCTTATGTTATGACTTGGGGCATGTTGTGATGTGAAGGGTCTAATACTCTTTCCATTTCTTAGTCTCTTGATGTTTTGTTACTGCTCACACATATTCATTTCTGGGGAATTGTTTGCCTTAGGAGAACTCTATCTCATTACCTTGTAACATGTGTGTTCATAAGCGTCACGAAGGGTGTTTTAAGTATGCATAATGAGTCCTGAGTTAGAGTCTCCAGTGAGGCCCAGGGACAAGCATTTTAACAAGCTTGATCAAGGATGTTCAGTTAAAGTTTTAAATCACTGAGCTACGCCTACGTAATTATAAATTTCATCCTCCCACTGTTCAATCATTCGGTGAAGCAAATGCCATTGGATACACAATTCTACGGACTGTTCTTTCTTTCAGGAAACATTTTAATGGCCATTGCTGATTTTATTGTTTTTTCTCTTGTTTTTCTATTTCATTGATTCTCATTTTTATTATTATTTACTTTCTCCGGTTTATATTTGCTTGTTTCATCATAGTTTCTTAAGATGGAAATGTAAGTCATTGATTTGAGAAACTTCTTTATAAATTATGTGTTTATGTACTATTGATGAATTCAACCCTTTATCATTATGAGGAATCTTTATCTCTTGTAAATTTCTTTGCTCTGAAATTTACTTTTTCTGATATTAACATAAGCACAATAGCTTTCTTTGGATCAGTTGGTAGGTGTATCTTTTTACTCTTTAATTTTTTAACCTATTTATGGCTTTATATTTAAAGTATATATTTCATGTAGGCAAAAAGTAGTTACCTATTGCTTTATTATCCAATCAGACAATATCTGACTTTTAATTTAGGTGTTTAGACCATTTACACCAAATGTGGTTATTGACATGCTTAGGTTTATGTCTCTCATTTTGTCATTTGTTTTCTACCTGTCTCATCTGTGATGGCTAATTTTATGTGTCAACTTTACTGGGCCACAGGGTACCACATATCTTGTGAAACATTATTCTGGGTGTGTCTACAAAGCTATTTCTGGATGAGATTAACATTTGAATCTGTCTGCTGAGTAAAGCAGATTGCCCTCCTTAATGCAATTGGCTCCTTCCAATTAATTGAAAACTTAAATAGATTAAAAGGTCCTCCTGCAGTAGAGCAAGACAGCATCTCTTCAAGCTGTGAGTTTGTTCTTCTGCCTTTGGACTTGGATTGAAACTTGCATCATCAGTCCCCCTGGCTCTTTGGTTTCAGGCTTACACTGGAAGTCTATCATTCACTCTTCTGATTCCCTGCTTGCCTACTGCAGATCTTGGGACTGCTTAGCCTCCAGAATAATGTGAGTCAATTTCTAATAATAAATCTCTGCTTCTAATACACACACACACACACACACACACACACACACACACACACCCCTTATTGGTTCTGTTTCTCTGGAGAACATTTACTAAGACACCATCTAATCTTTGTTCCTTCTTTCTTTTTCTATTTTTATGATATCTTCTTATTTCCTTTGTTGTCTTATTAGCTACAACTCTTTGTTTTGTTATTTTGGTGGTTGCTTTAAGAATAATTATATACACCTTTAACTGGTAATAATCTACCTTCAAGTGATAGACATTTCACATATGGCATAAGAATCCTACACTATTACACTTCTATTTCTTTGTTCCTGCTCTTTGTGATGTTGTCATTCACTTTACTTTTACATATGCTATACATCCTATACTACATTTTTATTATTTTTGGTTCAACAATTAAAATAAATAATAAGAAATCTATCATATACATTTACGCTATAATCATATTTCTGTTGTTCTTCATTCTTTTGTAGACTCATATTTCAATCTGGCATTTTCCTTCTACCTTAAGACTTCTTTGAACATTTGTTGTAGTGTGGGTCTGCTGCTGCTGAATCCTTTCAGCTTTTGTTATGTTTCAAAATGTCTTTATTTGCCATTGCTTTTGAAATGCATTTTCTCTGGTTATAGAATTCTAGGTTAATACTCCCTCCCCTTACTACTTTGAACACTCTGTTCCATTGTTTTTGTTCTTGCATTTGTTTCTAGTGAGAAATTTCCTATAATTCTATCTTTTTTCTTCTGTGTATGATGTGCCCTTTTACTCTGGCTGTTTCTAAAATTTTCTCACAATTACTAGCTTTAAGTAAATCCATTGTGATGTGCTTTGATGTAGTATTTATTCATGTGTCTTATACTTAGTTTGTTGAACTCCTTGGATCTGTGAGTTTAGAGTTTTACTTATATTTGAAAAAAGTCAGTTGATACTTTTTGAAACATTTTTCTGCCAAAGCAACTCCAATTACACATATATTAGTCCATTTGAAGTTGTCCTACAGCCTACTGATTGACTTGGAGTTTTTTCAAAATTCTGTTTTTTCTATATGCTTCATTTTGAGTTTCTATTGCTTTAGTTTGTCCAATGTACTCTCACTCTGATTCAGAGTATTTTTTTTTTTTTAGTCTCAGACATTTTAGTTTTCATTTTTAGAAGTTTGGCTAGGGGGATTGTATATTTTCTGGGCCTCTAGGTAAGTTTCAAACATAGATATGTATTTCATACATATGGAACACAGTCATACTGTTTTAGTACCCTGGTCAGCTAAATTCTAACATCTGTCTCAGATCTGGGTCAGTTTTGATTGGTTGATTTATCTCCTCATTGGAGATGGTGTTTTCCTGCTTTTTGACCTACCAATTCCATCTCTTCAACTCAGGGAGCCTGGATTCCTGGTCACACGTGGAAACAGTCTTAAGGCAGAAACTAGTGCCAGGAAAGGACACATCATAAATGTGTCATTGGTTAGAGTGACAATAAGAATCTCATAGTCTCATGGGAGGTGAGAGGGAAATTCTTGAAGATGTCTGTGACATGAACCTTCCTGCTGGAAAAAAAAGATTATTATTTTTGAAAAGGAAATAATAAAAATGGAAAAATAGTTAACTATGGGGCACCTAGGTGGCTTAGTCAGTTAAGCATCTAACTCATGATCTGCATTTGGGTCATGATCTCATGGTTAGTGAGATCATGCCCTGCATCGGGCTCTGTGCTGACAGTGCAGAGCCTGCTTGAAATTCTCTCTCTCTCTCTCTCTCTCTCTCTCTCTCTCTCCCCCTCTCTGCCCTTCCTTCATTCTCTTGCTAAATAAATAAGTAAACATTAAAAAAAGAAAAATGTTAACTATCACAAAATTTAAATGTTGTACTAATTTATCAAGAAATTTGTTATGGTACAGGGATATCTGAAATAATTATTATATCCCTTGAAATGATTTAGATAAATTCAAGTTTGTTTTCATCTAAGATGGAAGGAACCCTTTAAAACCATGGTTCCAGAAATTGAATCCAGGCTAATATTGTGACAGTAAAATTTTGTTAGATATATTATTTATTGTAGCTCAAGTGACTAGTTGGATTACTTCAGTTTAGTTGTGTAGGTTTCTTTTTACTTTCTGTATGGAAGGAACATTTATTGAGATGGAGTTTTACAGTGATTGCTTTCCTTATCTAAATGGAGGAACAATTCTACATCTTTCTTGATGCCCAAGTTTATATGCCCCCATCCCAAGTTTATATGTTTCTTTCCAGGGATGAGCATTAACTTGCAACTGTCTGCTTGAGTGTTATTGGTGGTAAGTCTAAATGACAGACAGAGGAGATTAAGGAAAAGTGAACAAACAAGAACATCTTCCTTTATCAAAATCTGGAGCCCGAGGCTAAACAAGAGCTTTTAAGAAAAAAGGTGTATTGAAGGATTAAAAAAAAGCACCATGACTAATCATCTTAAGAATTTAGAAGCAAGAGAGAAGAGATAAAAGTAAGCTCAGATTCTTACTCTTTTTTTTTTTTTTTCATTAGGGGACAAGTCAACACTAACAACTCTCACTGGAGAGTTGTCTTGTCTCTTGTTCTAATTCTAACACAGAACTCTTCTCCTTCCCCTTTTTCACCATTCCACAAATATTTATTGAATGGCTACAGAGTATGTTTCTATTACTGGGCTTGGCCTTGAGCACACTGTCAATGACTGAGAGACATAGTCTCTGTTCTCATGAATTTTTCTGTCAGACACAAGAGACGTGTGTGGGGGGGGTGGGTGATGGAAGTGTTAATTAACTCAGAGAAGGGGAATGTTTTCACTGTGCATATGAAATCACCCTGATGTTCATTTTAAATATCTTAGAATTTTGTATGTCAGCTATACCTCAATAAAGTTACAATTTAAGAAAATGAGATCATATGGCTGGAAAGGCACACTTAACAGTGTTAATAGGAAAGGATATTTAAAACAGGTTATATTGAAGGCAACTGGGTGGTTCTGTAGGTTAAGCACCTGAGTTTTGATTGTGGCTCAGGTCATGATTTCAGTGTTGTGAGATAGAGCTCCATGTCAGGCTGTGGGCGTGGAGCCTGCTTAAGATTCTCTCTCTCTCTCTCTCTCTCTCTCTCTCTCTCTCTCTCTCTCTGCCCCTCCCCTATTTGCACACTCATAGTCTCTCTCTCTATCTAAAAAAAATAATAATAATTGGGGCACCTGGGTGGCTCAATCAGTTAAGCATTGGATTTAGGCTCAGGTCATGATCCTTCCATTGGTGAGTTTGAGCCCTACATTGGGTGACAGCTCAGAGCCTGGAGCTTGGTTCAGGTTCTCTGTCTCTCTCTCTCTCTGCCCCTCCTCCACTCACACTCTGTCTCTCTCTCAAAATAAATAAATGTAGGGGCGCCTGGGTGGCTCAGTTGATTGAGCATCCGACTTTGGCTCAGGTCATGATCTCACAATTCCTGGGTTCGAGCCCCACGTCGGGCTCTGTGATGACAGCTCAGAGCCTGAAACCTGCTTCGGATTCTGTGTCTCCCTCTCTTTCTGTCCCTCCCCTGCTCACATTGTCTCTCTCTGTCTCTCTAAAGTAAAAACTGTTAAAAAAAATAAACATAAATCATTTAAAAATAATAATAATTAAAAAAATAAAACAGATTATATTGGAAAATCTAGGAATATTTTTTGGGGCCTGGTCTAAAATCCTCTTATCTTTTAGGTCTGCCTAAAATGATTGTGTTTATTGGCATGTTACATTTTTTTTTCTTTAACAGAATTTCCCACTTTTCTTCATGAAAACATTAGAAGCAATGCTATGGGTGGTTAAAGGTTTCATTGCTTTAGTCAACCAACATTTAACAAGATTCTAATAGGAGCTGAGCAGTATGACTTTGTGGAGGTGCTGAGTTTCTCTGCATCTCAGAATTCTCATTGACAAAAAAAGTGATAATAACGAAACCTTCCTCAGAACATGGTTGTGGTGCCATGTGGAACAATGCGTGGGAAACGCTAAGGGCAGTGCCAGTTATGGGAGTGGGTGAACTCCTTCACCGAGACATGAGATCCTGGGGCTGCTGAATGCCAAAGAGCCAATGCCCCATTTTCAGTTCTAACATACCATTAGGGCTGTGACCCAGGTCAGGACAAAGTGTGAGTATGTTTTAAAAACCATGTGTGAGTTTCTCTTTTCTTATTTTAGTGATCTTTCCCAAGCAACTATATAAGATAATTGAAGAGAGTATGTTTTGATTAAAAAAATGACCAAAGAAGATAAGCAATTAACAAAACTTTAGGATTTAATTCTTGAGGTTTTAAAGATTAATCTGAGATGTTTAAAACTGAAAAGAGAAAAAGCAAATGTATGATGTTTTAAAGCAGAGTCAGCAAACAGTGCTATTCTAGTTTCTGATCAATATAAGGGCCAAGTGGCTGCTGCAGGTTTTTTAATCACCAAAAAGTGAAGCTTCCAAAAATTGCTTCTCTCCTCATAACTCAATAAGATGAGATTATTTTTTCCAAAGATATGATTGGTCCTTTCAGCTGAGGGGTGGAGAGAATAGGAACGTCTAGAAAATGAATATCTTTCACTTGACCATGTTTAAAAGCAGCTGAAGTACACAGCAATAGAGGTTGCTTTGGAAAGAACCAATAAGAAGACATTGCAAGATCTGAGCAAACCCAGCCGGAGAAGCCCAGGGAAGGAAACTTCTTTTTGGCAGTCCCTTCAATTGGTGAGTTTTAACCAGGAGACGAAATAGCCAAGAAACAACAGATTCTATCATTTACGGATTGGAAAAATAGGACTTTGAATGGTCAGTTGAAGGGAATCATGAGGATAGGTGAGGCATGATTCATGGGGAACAGACAATGGGACCCCCTCTCCCCCCTTTTGCTTTGTCCCTGTAAAGACGAGGAGCAAGTTGGAGTCCTTCCTTCTGAATCTTTGTTCTGAATACCACTGTGTAATTGATGACGTGAATTGGACATTTGTTTCTCCTGTTGGGTTTAGACCGAAATCTATCAAGTAATGCTAATCAACTTTATGCTTAGAAGTCATCTCAGAAACCCAATTTCAGATCAGGAATAAAACAAGGCAGGCACCGAGCAGCAGGATAATGAGAAGCTATAAAACTGCAGTTTCTGATCTATGCAAAGTACTCTGACTTTCTTGCCAAAAATCGTGTCTTCTTATCTATTTGTTCCTCTTAGTATTTCTTTTTTTTAACCTTGTGTGATATGGTTTAGTTCTTTTTGAGAAGGAATGCATAGACAGAACTGCTTCGGATTCTGCATGTGCTTCAGGTGGGCCGTCATGATTACCGAGGGCAACTTCATTACTACAAATCACAGCTAACACGGTGTGGACAGATGTGTGAGTTCAGGGCTGGAGTGTTTGAATTTGCGAAGTAAGAAGGGAATTTCTGACCGTTTATTAAAGGTTCCTTTATTTCATCTAAGTGTCTTTTTACACTAAAATAGGAGGTCTGGAGGGGGAAATACAATGTCCTCAGAAAAATTTTTCCCAACCGGACTGGGATGTGCAGGTCTGGTGTTCTGTAATGATGCTGACAGTAATCCTGAGCTTCCAGTTTCATCTCTGGGGTTTACAATTTCCCATACGCTCGAGGCCAGGTGCTACCTTGATTATCTGCAGACATTTGGGCGGTTGGAATGCTTTCTTAGGAAGGGCTTTTGGGTGTATTGGGTCCCTGGGAGAGGAAGAGAATGGACCCCAAGCCAGAGCCTGGAACACTGTCTGGAACTTGAGCTTGAGGGGCCTCTTGTTCTGTGAGTGAAAAGTGTCGAGGGCTGCCAATTCAAATAGTCATCATTATATGACGTTTGAGCCTTGTCCCTTTCACCTGGGGGAAGTGAGTGGGTTGGAGAGAATGTGGGGGTAAATTAACGTGAAACTTATTACTCAGCAATTCAGAAGAGGCGATATGGTTGTAATAGGAGTTACATGATGGTTGATACTTAAAGGAATTAATATGAACAATGTAAGATAATATTAAAGCAGGCTTTTCTGTGGCTCACAATCTTCCCATTACCTGAGACTTGTCAATTTGCTTCAAGTTGAACTACTTAGGAATAAATTGACCCGGTGGCTATTATTCTGAACAGACAACTCTGCCCATTTTTTACTTGACTTAGACGATATTGAGTTGAATTGATTGCTCTCTTGCTGGCTTGGTTCTGTAGAGGACAATATTCTTTTCTCCTTCCTTTTGGCCTCCCTCCTTTCCTTCCCAGGTTTCCTGCTGTATTTCCAGTTAAGTGGGTTGAAAAAATTTGAACTATTTTATTCTCTTCTCTAGCATCATATTTAACCATGGCAGAAAAACCCAAATAGTGTACATGCGTTTCTGTTTGACAGCCAACCTCAGCTGATCAAAAGTTTTCTCTGTGGTTGTGAACAGGTCCCTGTAGAGAAGCAAGGATCTCATTAGCACCAACTAATGGATAAAGTTTCCCTCTCTGGAGACCTGGATTGGGAGGTTTTGAGCCCCCAAATTCTTTATTTTATTTCCTAATTGCTACTTTGCCTGGTGAAGTGTTGTAGTTTGCTTTTTAATGTAGAAGAGAAAAATATAATATCCTTACATAGATCCGGAACCCAAAGATTTGGATTATAGATTTGCACCACAACGTGTTCGTATGGGTATTATTATTGCTTCATGCACATTACGCACCTCTAGCTGCTGACATAGAAAAAAATCATTATGAAGAGCACGGCTTGTGCTTATTGAATTTACGGAACATCAAGTGAGCAAGAAGAGACACAATGACTAGGGAGAAAAATCCCCAAAGTGTCACCTGGGGCTCTGGCCTTTGGCTGACACACAGCCAAGGAATGGATTTGAGCTGCTCCCAGTGTGGTGGGACTTCAGAGCTCTGAGTAGAGGTCTTTGCAGAGAGGTTTGCAATCTCAGCTCCTGCGAGGTACCTTGTTAATGGCAAAGCCTCGGGGGAAGTAACTCATGGCCTCAACAGGGGCCACATAATCTGTGGTCATTAAATATTAATACAAATGAATGCATGGATGAGGATACAATTTTCACGAAATGTTACAAAGAATCTGTAACAAACCCTTTATTTAAAATATGGGCAATAAATATGAAAGTAACATAGCAATGTTACATAATTAGAAAATGGATGTATCAAGTACCCCCCCATAAAAAATAAAGAAAAAATTACTCTTCATGTCACTCTACATGATAATTCTTCTCAGTGTTCATGACAAAAATGGAATCCCTTGACATGTATTTTTCTCTCTACTTTTCTTTCTCTTTAAAAAAAGGTTCATAGCTCTTCATTAGTTTTTTTTTTTTTTTACCAAATATGTTATAAACATCCTATGTCAACAACATGTATCAAATCCAGTTTTTAAGAGAAAATTTTGACAGGAAAGGAAAGGGGCCATGGCATGAAACACCTGTGTTCAATCGAGAGGCAGAGCGTGAGGCAGAAAGAATACTGTCTTGAGAGTAGACAGTAGGAGAAGGAGCCAAAGAAAACTCCACTTCCTGGTCCTTAATAATCTCCTCCCCACATCATGATGGCCGATCCCCGGGGGTGAGGGCCAGAGATGTTTGGTTCTGTGTTGTTGCTGCCTCATCATAAAACACTAGCCTGACGAGTGCCACAGATTTCTGGGGTTGATGTCAAAATGAAACTGACCACAGACCCTTTCTCCCATAGGCTTCTTGTGGGTAATCCTTGAGACGGTAGTAACAAGGGGCAAACCCCCACCAGACAAAGCCATCCATAGGACTTTTACAGTTTAAAAAGAATTGTGTTGCCTTGCATATATTTTATTTAACACTAAGAAAATCTTCCCCTCGAATTTCAATTGTTGCTGCTTCATCTTTCTTTGACTTCCTTTGCTCTTTGCTAACTTGCCTCTTTGCTAACTTTTTGGGCATTTCATGACTTCATGGTCTTTCAAAGGTATCCATAGATTACGTTGTTTCCAGCTCCTTCCTCTGGGCTGTAGTGATAAGAGCTGTATCACACCTAATTTCAGCTCTACTGGCTGCTGCAAGGTATCAAGTAACTAACTTCATAAACTCCCTCGTGTTAGTTTCATGGGTGCCTATAGATTAAACTTTTTTATTCTCAGATAACATTATCTAGCAATAAATTTGGGGGTGATTATCTTATAAGGTAAAAAATGGCAAAAGTTTCTGAGGCCGGAGTAGGATAAAAGCAGGCGAGGAAGCTCATTTTGGGCAGAGCACTTTCAAATACTTCACAAAAATAGCCATTCACATGCCCAATCTTTTTGCCAACTCCTGCCCAATGCCAGTGAAAACGCAGCAGACCAAAGGGAAAATTTATTGCATAACATTTTTTGAAGATAATTCTAAAACTGAGTAAGGTTGAACAGAATTGTACTGCCATCCTTGTTACAAGTTTATTGTATTTATCTCCTAATTGGAGGGGCCTCTTTGCTGTTCTCTCTTCCACAGCTGCTAAATAGCCATTTTATAAGTCTGTTTGGTTTGGACACGAGGACTTGGGTCTGGCTATGCCTCAAGTTACTTTTTAGTTAAAAAATTTTTTTTGAATGCTTATTTTTAAGAGAGAGAGAGAAAGACAGAAACAGAGTGTGAGGGAGGGAGGGACAGAGAGAGAGGGAGACACAGAATCCCAAGGAGTCTCCAGGCTCTGAGCTGTAGCACAAATCCTGACTCGGGGCTCAAACTCATAAGCTGTGAAGAATAACCTGAGCCGAAGTGGGACACTTAACTGGCTGAGCCACCCAGGTGCCCCACCTTTTAGTTTTTATTGTGGAATCATAAAGGATTTTTTTCAGGTGCATATTAGTAACACAAAATATTTAACATTTTTATGAGTGATGAGGAGTGGGGATATTTTCAGATTTTTCTGTAAGAAGCTATTAGGAGAACTGTCTGAACAAGTATAACTCATGGTCAAAAGGACCATTAATTAGCAATGTGAGGGCAGTGGAGTATATTTTATTGCCTAAAGGCTTATGCTGTTGTGAATAATGTGAATAATCACATGTAATTTACTCCAAGAGGTTTACTTTATATCTTTGCGGAGAATCATAAATTCAGTGAGGAATCTTGAGAAGCCATTTATATTTTCTCCACCTTTAGATGGGATGTTTCTCTTGCAACCTTCTCACACCTTCCCTGAAATATTAGTCTCCTCAAATAAGTACTTACAGTGTTATGCAGTTTTTCCACAGCAGGCAAAAACTTCTGTATTTCAATTGAAAGCTAAGTTTCTCCACATGCCATATACTTTTAGAATCTCATCACAAATATGTTATTTTAATTCTTTATTCATTAGTGTGGTTTCCTCCAGCAGCATTTCCCTGAATATGCTGTCTCTCTGAGTACCAATACCACAAGACAGATAGTACTGTGACAGAAAAGAAAGTTTCCATGGTTACAAAGTTTGGGAGGCTCTGAATACTATTGGCCTCTCTTGGACATCCTCTTATTGTAGCTGTTGCAGTCTCTGGAAGTTGTCCCTAGACCACAGTACCTAAGGAACAACTAGAATGCAATTAACAACCAACAAATAAAAAAGCAAAAATAAAAGTACAGGTGATTCAGATATGCAGCTGGGCGAGAACCACCAGTTTTGATTGCTGGATCCTGTCCCAGGACATGGGAGATATGGTGCTGAGGGTTCCGAGTATGTGGAAGATGGAATGAAAAGCTATGTGCCATAGGTGGTCTTCAAGTATAGGAGGTAACATGGGAAAACAAATAACCAAGCAGCTTTATTGGATTTACAGCGATGCAACTCAGGCCCATCCAGTACTGAAAATGAAATTCCCTAAGACAGATATTTGAACAAGTAGAATCATGTCTACATATGTTGCACTCATAATTTTAAATAGTACAGTTAGTGTCGTTCTGCGGAAACACTTGTGTTGGTCATATTGCTACATCCTGCTTTGATCCTACCCTGATGATGAAACATCACCTCCACAGAGTAATGACAATGATCCCATTGCCAGGATTGCTCTTTTTTCTATGCCTTGGTACCTCCACCTTTTTCCTTTAGGGCTAACAGGTATTTTGCACATGGGTAGGTAAACAAGAAGAATCAAGTAGATGTAAGCAGGATGAGGAACTGCTCAAAGAACCTTAGAGAGTGAAGAGAGGTTCTTTTTCCAAGCAGGTAGTGAAGGAGCCAGATTCACCTTATGAAGGATGTAGATTGTGGGCAGGGACTAAAGGTCAAGGGGAATTTAAATACACTAGGAAGAAGGGAGCAGATGCTACATGTCGGGGGAACAGCATGTGCAAATGGTAGAGTTGAGAATGAGCATATAGTGTATGTGGAAGAGCGAAGAGTCCCCAGATAACTAGGACATTTAGGGTTTTCTACTTCCTCCTCTCACTCTGCCTCAGGAAACTACCTAAGTTGTGTTTTTGAAAAGAACTGGAAACACCAACCCTCAAGTGTTTTATTGTCAAACTTGAATAATACAAATTCTGATCAGTGGATCCAGAAAGAAATAAGTCCATCTGTGATACATCAAAAGCAACTCCTCTGCCAGGCATTTCAGGCCCTTCAGAACCAAGATCCTATTTTATCAAGCCATGGTGGCTGTCACTTCTCACCATCATGGACTCTATTCCAACAAAGCAGATGTCTTCCATTCCTTACCTGCTTTATGCTCATGTTTGCCTCCAAATCCTTGCTCATGCCATTCACTTACAGAAACACCCTCGGTGGTTCTCACTGCCCATTAACCCACTCACCTAGTTAATTTCTCAGATCATAATATTATTTTCTTGCTTAATGTTTTAAAATATTATTGTCTAAAACCAAGTATGTCAGCATTCTAGGGGCGCCCAAACGTCCAACTTTGGCTCAGGTCATGATCTTACCATTCATGAGTTCAAACCCCACATTGGGTTCTCTGCTGTCAACACAGAGCCTGCTCTGGACCCTCTGTCTCCCTCTCTCTCTGCCCCTCCAACATTAAAGCTCTCTCTTCCCAAAATAAAAAAGAAACATTAAAAAAATAAGTTAACATTCTATTGTTTTATATTCTTGTACTATTTTCTGATCATTAATTGTCTTTTTTTTCTGTCCAAAATGATATAGTCCTTAAGGCTAGCTAAATCTAAGATACATGTTTCTAATCCTATGTTATCCTGGGTTAATAGTAGATATTCAATAATTATACTTCAATTTTTACCCAAGCATACATTTATTTAGCATAGGACCCTGAGGAAATTTGTCATTCAATAGTGCATTCTTATGGATGGGCAACTTTGGGAAAAGTAAGTGTTCTAGAAAAAGGGTACCTAACCAGATGGTACTCCCCATGTACAGTGTCCTTCATATCCATGTCGTATTGTTTCTATAAGCATGCATGGTGGGAAAGCATGCTATTACCCATGTTAATGATAAAGTAACTGTGGTCCAGGGAGTTGAAATAATCTGCTCCAGATCAGAGGGTGGATGTCACAGCAGGACTCAAGTCCTCATCTTATGCTTCTGAATCTTAAGGGGAGAACAGGACTGGACAAGTAGTGGGAAAGGAGAGAATTTACCAGAAGGAGGGACAATCAAAAGGGTATTAGGAGTTGTAAAGATAAATTTGGACTTGGGGCATGACTAGAGATGGCGGTGAGTGCGGGGGGGAGTTCGGCAACCAGAGATTTCTCCTGAAAGGTCTAGCTCTTATATCCCCCAGGAAGAAGGATTTTGAATGAACATTAACTACGTGATTGTCCTCAAACCATGTGTGGTAGGAGACAGTGCTTGAGAAGTCCTATTTAGGCTTTAAGTTGGAAGTTAGGAAAAGGTTAAATCTATGTCTTTTGGAGCAGTTGAATGATATCCTTAGATTTCTGCTCATCAGTCTGTCACCAGTTGGGCACAGAACTCTAAGTTCAACTGGCAGGCTGATGGCTTCGGTCCCAAATGGCTTCCTAGAGGGCTGAACAGTGACATCTATTGGTTCAATTTGAAATAACAAGTTCAAAAGTAGTAGAAACATTCATGCTTGGTATTTCTCCCCCTTTCAAAAAAAATAATATCATTCCAGAGGAAGTTAAGACATCAGCAGTATATGCTTTATCTCAGGATAAACACACCAACCAACGTCCAGTATCGGGGATATTGCACTATATATATATATATATATGTATATGTATTTTATGGGGCCCATCAAAAACTTTCTGTAAGGTTTATAAAATCAAAATTCAGTAGAAACACTACAAAGGCCTGTGTGTTTTGGGAGTTCTTCATTGCCCAAGATCTCATCCTGGAGCAGGAATAAGTGAATTTAGGAACTGGAACTGGAGGGGTGGTACTGTGGAAAACTGAAATTACTTTCTGCTTTAGGAAACCTGAAACCCAAATCTTCCTGTGCAGGGGCCTTGTGAGTTACAACCAATAGTGAATTCATTTCTGAGAATTTCAATACATTTCTTTAAAATCTCCTAGTTCCTAACTTCACTTAGTAAAGATTCTATGTTCCTTTGTATTCAATGCTCTAATAACCAATGATTCTATTTCTTCTTTTAGAAAAGCACTAAAACTCACTGAACATATAACTGACAGAGATGCACTTTTGGACAATTTGGATAATTAATAATATATCATACTCTGTTAAATTAAAAAACCATTTTATATGTTTATAATGTATATATTTAAAAATTAAAAAATATTTCGAGAGAGCGAGAGCACACATGCACATGGGAGGGGTAGAGAGAAAGGAAGAGAAAGAATCCCAAACAGCCTCCACAATGTGAATGCAGAGCCCCATCTCTCATGAATTGTGATGTCATGACCTGAGCCCAAATCAAGTCACCTAGTTAACTGATTGAGCCATTCAGGTGCCCCTATAATATTTTTAAGATATTGATGGAATGCTTTCCCTCTCTCCCCCTATATGTATATAAAGATAGACATATATCTTTATGCATATCTAGATAGATATAGATATAAATATCAATTTAGAGATATAGATATTTATATAGACATATTAATATAATGTACACTCCCTATAATAACTTCTCTTAGCTCAGATCTTTATAAAAATTGCTAGGAAACAGTAAAATGGATGGGGCTTGGTCTTCAATATCTTATTCACCCAAGGGAGCAGTGAAGTGACACAGAGAGTAGCAATGATAAAGAAATAAGATAACGCGGGCTTGGATAATCTATCTGCACATTGAATAGTCCAGTACTGACATATTTGGGTCATTGAAGAAAAGTGCTAAAATATTCACTGATTATTAATTAGGGAATCAAGCCTGTCCCTGGGAACTTGCTTTTCATTTTAAAGCAGGCTATGGGATGGTTCAAGCGGCTTATTCGGGTCTGTTGCCATCTCTGCTGATTTGCTTTTCAGGCTCCTGTTCACCTGAGCAGAGCATGGCGCTAAACCACACTGCCCGGCCCCAGGATGAGCGCCTGCCACACTACCTTCGAGAAGGGGACCCCTTTGCTTCCAAACTTTCCTGGGAAGCGGATCTGGTGGCTGGCTTTTACTTGACAATAATTGGTAAGCGTCCTTAATTTTTCCGTGCAAAGACTGCATCTACAAAATTCATGGGTTAACACGTTGACTTTGCACAAGGATTCAAATGTTTATGTAGCTACTTTGAATGGAACTGGAGAGTGGAAAGAAAGTAGAGAATGGGGTGGCATTGTGGAATTCAGTGAATGTTTCATGGAAATGATTCTATTATCTTTGTTATTAGTGATGGATATTCCTTTGATAATTATAGAAGTTTTATGGCAAAATCACTTATCCTGAGACTATTTTGGTTGCTTTGGGAGGAGGTTTGTCTGCTAGATAACAAAATTAATGATAACGATATCTTATTTAAATAGAATGCTCTTACTTTTTAAAAAATGCTTTGATATGATCGTAAGATGATAGGCTCAGAAAGGACCTTATAAATCACCTCCTCTTCTCATAATTGAGGAAACTGCCCCTGGGCTGTGGTGACCACGGACACACTAAGTTTATTTGCACCTAGAGTTGCACCATGGTGGCATCACGAAGTGATTTTGGTGAGAGGTGGAAAAATGTATTGGTAATAAAATGGGAGTAAGCCCAGGGTCACAACGTTTTATGCGTAATCCAAAACATGATACACCTGCTTCCAGACTATGCTATCCAATGTGGTGGCCACATGTGGGTGCTGGGTACTTGAATGGTGACTTTTCCAAAAGATGTGCTATAGTGTAAATATATACGAGACACTGAAGACTTAGCACTAGAGGCAATAATGTAAAACAGCTCATTAAGAATGTAAAGAAATTGACTACATGTCAAACATAACATTTGGATATTCTAGGTTAAATATATTATTAAAACCAATTTAGTAATATTTTTACTTTGTTTAATGTGGCTACCAGAAAAGTTTGAAATGCATATGGCTCACATTCCTGGTTTACACTGTATTTCTATTGGACAGCATTAGTCTAGGCAATTAGAATTCAACCACAAAACTTCTTAAATTTAAAACCGTTGTTTTAAATTTGGGTAACCAGTGCACAGGTGGGTTATGTCTTTAGGTGTGTCTGCCTTTAATCTCTTCAAATTTGGGTCAAGCTTTGTTTCTCTCTCCCTCTTTCCCTCTTTCTTCGTCTCCTTCTCTCTCTCCCATCTATTTATTACGGGCCAAGAATTTCACTTAACCTCCTGAAATTAGAAAACTCATTAGAAAAGTCTGGCGACACCTCTATGGTCAGTGCTTGAGGCAAAAGGAATTGATGAGATTGAATGAGAAATTCCATGCAGAGGGATTCCCTGGTCCTTGGATTGATTATTAGTTATTATCATATGATTTAAATCCTGTTTCCTGAAAATGGGCTCTCATGTCCTTTCAAACACAAGTATATATTGAGTGCTCATTCTCTGCCACTGTTTAAATTTCTGGGAATACAGCAGTGAACAAAATGGGCAAATTCTCTTTCTGGACAGGGACCATCTGATAATAAAATCTACATGGCATTTTCATTAAACATAAGTCCTTTCAATGATCAGAAAAGGCAGAAAAATTCACATCTTATAAATTGAATTTGTCTCAATCAGTTGCAAGAATTAATTTAAAAAGTAGCATCTTGGAAAACAGTAGCATCTTTATCCTGACAAATTTCTCCAGATGACACAACAGAGGGAGAGGTGACAGTCCATTCCCTGCCCAGGCATGGAGGACCTCAGGAAGAGAGGCAGCCAGCCTGCGTGGGTTGGGGAATCAGGAGAAGGAAAATCCAGAGTTTGAAAAGGGCATGCTGGGGTGAAGCTAGAAAAATAGGTCCAAAAAGAGTCCCCAAACAAAGGGAACATCAGATGACTCAGGGAGCTGAGGGTGGAGCCAAAGATATGTTCCAGAACAGTCATTCAGGCTGAGGCCAGGGTCATTTGGTTGGATTTAGACTCATCCTAGACCCAGTCTTGGACATGGTGCTCTGGTTTTCACCCCTTGTAGGATAGGTATGGGAATATGCCCAGATTCCTTTCAAGGAACCAGAGTTCAATGACATTCTTGGTGAGTTTTCTTAAATACTGGAAGTCTTAGGGAAAATTGGAAGATGAAAAGATAAATCTGAGTTTGGAATAGAGGAGAAATAAATTAGAGACCCATTTCCACCCTCAACCCTTTTACTATAGATAGTTGGTATATTGACAGTCAATGTATGAGATTTCATTGTTTTGTATTCATAGGAAGAGGGGGATTTTGATCACCAAAAAATGTCCCTCCCCAATCCCTCTGCCTTTAGCTTCTTAATCTTGTTTTCCTTTATTATAAAAAATAATTTTGCATATCTTGATAATCCCCTCTGGATAAGATTGCCTATGGGAATAATCTCCACACATCTCATATAAAGAGTTGATTTATTTTTGATAATGCTTTGGGCACTGGGTGAAGCCTTATGAAACGTTAGTAAAGATCATTTAATAAAGAAAAAGCAAGAAAATCAATATTCTCAAAAGAGAAGTAGAAAGACAAAAGGTGTTTAACGGAACTTTGTGTATCATATGCATATGTATAGTTATTGTTTTTAATCTTCTTGGATACAAAGTAGAAGGCATTTGTTTGAAATTCCTCAAGCCATGTTTTCACGTTTTAAGATCCCAGTGCTCCTTGCTAGCTGGTTTCCTTTAATGAGACGTAGGTTTCATTTTGGCTGGTTTGCTCTAGAACTCCCTAATCTCTTCTATTTTTTCCTCTTCTGTCTTAAGGAAGCTAAAGAGGTTTTAACAGACCATTAGGCAGCACCGACTCCAGAGATTCATAATTTCCTAAGAGCACAATGCAGTTCGTTCCTGGTGGTTTCATACCATCAGCTGAAACACACATTTCTTCCCTTGCCCCCAAAATGAATTGTGGTGGAGAAGTAGAAATTAACATAGAAAAAATCTGGGTTTCTCCTGTTAATACTCTCCTTATTCCTTACTACTAAAGGCAGCTGTACCAGATTCTCATTTATACACAGCTACACTATGAAGCAAGAATTCCTGAAGAAATCTACTCTACATGTTAAGCTATGGAAGTAGGTGTATTCTTTTCTTAAAGTCAGTAGGGATTGGGTCTTTTTGGATTTAAACTGGGTTTGTAAGAACTTTTGAACAGTATCATTGTAATGCCAAAGCCAATTAGTCATTAATAAAAGGATATAAAAAAGGGGGAACACATTTATATCATTATTGGTAGGTTGGAGGGTTGAGGGTCACTTTCTCTCCCCTTGGTGGGGGGGGAGAGCCCATACCATCAAGTGTCACCCACTTCCCTTTAAGACCTAGTCCAGTAGCAGCTGCAGACACCCAGCGTCCATGTGTCCTCAGGAGGCAAGAAGTCCTGGGATGTATCTCCAGGAGATGACCCTTTTCTTGCAGGGGCTTACGCCAGCCCTTTCTGGCCTCTGCCTCTCCTGACTGCTGGCGCTCCCTCAGGAGTCCACGGCAATAGTGAAAGCACCCTGTTTGCTTGGGTCACTTCAGCTTCAGAATTAATCACGAGCCAAGGGGTTAGTCCTACTTCTTAGAGGGAGGGAGTTCTATAAAGCCAATACTTGGTAAAAGTGGCTGAGCAAATACTCCACCTTGGGGGCCAGTACAAGAACTGACCATGGGGATTCCCACACCCTCCTGAGCTTCACTGGGAAGTTAGCAGTTCCTTTTTCTGGGTAAGTGCAGTCTTATAATCCCTGACTCCTATCCCTTTGGAGGTAACCCATCCCTCGCCTGTCACTTGCAACTCATGCTTTTTACTTCATCTTCTTAATTGAGATTTTTATTTAGAGTCCTCTCACTACCCTCTAAACCTATGGTGTCCATTTTTGAAATTGAGAAGTGTTTCATAACCGAGGGAACTCCAAATCCTAGAGTTAACGGTGGGAATTTATATTTTTCCTTGTAGGGATTCTGTCCACATTTGGAAATGGGTATGTCCTTTATATGTCTTCTAGACGAAAGAAGAAGCTGAGACCTGCGGAAATAATGACTATCAATTTAGCAATCTGTGATCTGGGGATTTCAGGTAACACAACCGTTTCTTCTTTGGGGGTTTGAGCTGTGCCCCATTCTCAAGTCCTCACTGGCCCAGAGACCACCCCTCCCCCATCTCCTTTTGCTCCTCCCTTCACAAATCATCTTTACAGAGTTTGTGGTAAGTCAATGGAGTGTGGTCAGGCTAAAGAGATCATCCATTTAACATTTCTTGAGTCCTTTCTGTGTGCCGAGCATATTAGGTGCTAAGAGTACAATTTGGAATAATGCACGGTGGTACCTTACAATGCTACACCTCAAAGTGTACCAGCTAAAGGATTTGGAAGACAGAAACTTACAGATCACTGGGTTGAGCTCCTTTACACCCCTGCTGCCCTTTTGGAAATCTGTTAAAATAAGCCCCAACGGAGTAGGTCTTAAAGCTTCAGTGATGAAAGGGCACGTGAATGGCTCACTCACCTGGGTGTCTGACTGCAGCTCAGGTCATAATTTCGCAGTCCGCGGATTCTGGCCCCGCATCAGGCTCTGTGCTGACAGCTGAGAGCCTGGAGCCTGTTTTGGATTCTGTGTCTCCCTCTCTCTCTGCCCCGCCCCCACTCACACTCTGTCTCTGTCTCTCTCGCTCTCAAAAAATAAATAAACATAAAAAAAAATTAAAAAAAAGCTTCAGTGATGGGTGAAGACAGTCCGAGAGGGGTGTCTGAGTGGCTCAGTTGATTAAGTGGCCCGCTCTTGATTTTGGCTCAGGTCCCGGTCTCGTGGTTCATGGATTCAAGCCCTGCATCAGGCTCTGTGCTCACTTTGCTGAGCCTGCTTCAGATCCTCTCTCTCTGTCCAGCTCTCTCCCACTTGCTCGCTCTCTCTCAAAAATAAATAACTGTTAAAAATTAGAAAAAAAAAAGACAGTCTGAGAGGGTCTGAGAGGTGGGTCCAGGAAGAGGAGAGCAGCCCTGCTGATATATTGAAATGTGGCTTCAGGACTGATTCAAAATATAGGAAGCTTCCAGTTCAGTTCTTCTGGAAATTGGAAATTAGCTGCACAAAAAAGTCACTGGGGGAACTTAAACAAACAAAACCAAAACCCAAAAACAACAAGAAAAACAAACAACAACCAAACACACACCAAATTCTCCTCCAAAAACCTCACAGCTGGGTCTCCTGCCCAGCAATGTTTACTTACTTGATTGAGAATATTACCTGGGCATCAGGATATTTAAAGTTGATTTTATCAGTTAAGTTAATGTGTGGCCCAAATTGGAAACCGCTGGTTTATTTGTTGCTTCTTTGACTTTTCTGATAATCCAGCCAAAGAGGAATTGGAATAAAATTTCTCTTTAACTGTAATTCACTTTTATAAATATAAGTGATTTTGGATAAGTAGCCTCCCTTTGCTTTCATCTGTAATGTTCCAGGGTGGCCTAGGTACACTCAAATGTACCTTTGGATCCCAGATTCTGCTGATTGGAGTATGGTCTTAAGTTACTAGAATTGGGGAAACTGAGTTCAAACAGCACACATCAACTCCTCTTTCCACTGGAAACTTTTCAGCAATTTCCCACCTCAAACGTCTCTATTAAAATGTTTTCTGATATTTGTTTCTCCCTTCATAAGTGGAGTTTTCTGCCGCTGCCAATCTCCACAAACAAGCTTCAATAATAAGCTTCTGCCTATTGAGTCCCTATTTATCACCAGATGTGTTGCCCTTGAGAATTTGCATGGCCTTCCTTTTTGGGAAGACTTTACTCAGTAGGGACAGGCTTAAATACCAGGAGCTTTTATTGGAAATGCGCGTGCACATTAAGAGAAGCATATGACATCATACCCCTTCTGTGAAAATCGCCAAGAGGAACCCAGGGCAATTTGCAAAGTTGAAAAATGACTGCCATTTTAGCAATGGACACACGATGGCGATGTCACAACATGAATGATAACTCTCCTGGCCAAACCCATCCGAGCTGATCCCAGACCGGTTTCTCCCTGGTGTTGATTGTAAAATGCTCAATGAAACCTGCCATTTCATCCACATCCTTCACCAGCGAATACTACCAGGTTCATGTTTAAGTTTGAATTAGACTACACTTGAATAAAAGTGTCCTTAATTGATCTGATAATTGAAAATGTTTTCCACCAAGCAAACCTGCTCTAGAATTGCACATATGTCTCCAGAGTAATTCACCAAGAAAGCATTTTCTTCCATGTGCTTTTGGTGATGAACCCAGACCATTTTTCAACTTCTGAGTATCTCTAATACATTTCCCATTTCAATAAACCTGAACAATTTTTGCCTGTTTTATTTTTTTCCTGGTCCACTATATTCCTTTATAAGCGCCTTGACGTACATACTAGAGACCAGGTGTATTTCATCTACGTAACTAATATGCCTCACAGTTGTGTATATGAATTAGAATAACCTTGGAAGCTAAAAAAAGTAAAGTATATTGAAGTACATTGATGCCTAAACTTGCTCCAGATAAATTAAATTAGACTTTCTTGGGGTTGGAATCCTGGACATTGATTATTTAAAGTAAAACAGGGATGCCTGGGTGGCTCAATTGGTTAAGTCTTGACTTGGGCTCAACTCATGATCCTGACATTTGTTAAGTTTGAGCCCTGCATTGGGCTCTGTGCTGATGGTTCAGAGCCTGGAGCCTATTTCAGATTCAGTGTCTCCCTTTCTTTCTGCCCCTGTCCCACTCAACGTTTTGTTTTTCTCTCTCAAAAATCAATAAACATTAAAAAAATAAAGTAAAACAAAACCAATCAAAGTTAAGACAAAACAACTCCTCCAGTGATTTTTAGTTTGCAGCTGGGTTCAGAACCATTTTATTAAATGGAGAAGGGATAGGCATTTTAGATGACATTCCAAAGGTTTACCAAAGGCTCCACTCCAGAAGGAAGCTTAAAATAGTCCCAGACACAACAGATACTAATTTCACTCCATCCGAGTCACCTTCACTTGTCTTTTTGCAGCCTTTAGCACCCATCCAGCTGACGCTTAGCTCAAGCTTTGAGTTTGTGTCTCCTCTGTCTAGAATATTTCCCCTCTAGATATTTGCTTGAGTTCTCTAGCAGTGATTTAGACATCTTCCGAAATGCCACATTTTCAGAGAGGTCTTCCTTGATCCATTTATATAGAACAACAATTTCTATCTATCTCCCTCTGCTTCATTTTTCCTCATAGCACTAATGACTAACTATCATTCCATCATGTCATATCTTACATTACAAATTATGTATTTCTCTTCTCTGCCCTCCCTATTGGAGAATACATTTGTCCGTCTTGACCTCCACTTTGTCCTCTAGCACCTTGCTCTGTGACTGTTACATAAGAGGCACTGAATAATTATTTGCTGAATAAGAACCAGTTCTTTTACACTCAGTATCCTCGCTGACAACAGGGCAAGACCACTCGGATTAGAAAGCTCTAAAATAGGGCTGTGCAGAGTAGCAAGATGGAGAGTAGCACTAGCTGTCATAACCACTAGAGGAGATGTGTGTCTGACTTATAAAGGCACTTGAGAAATACATGTTAACTGACTACATTAACAAGAACTTGGGTGTATCTCTGTCTCCGCAAGAAGGGCCACACCTGGGAAGGGGTTGGGACAGGGCTGGCACCTATGACTATGGGTTCCTTGGTTTTCCTGGTACGGTAAGGTTAGAGAAACTCATAATAAAATAGATCAGATAGGGGCCCCCCTGGTGGCTGAGTCAGTGAAGCGTCTGACTTGGGCTCAGGTCATGATCTCCCAGTCAGTGAGTTCAAGCCCCACGTCAGGCTCTGTGCTGATAGCCTGGAGTCTGTCTTCAGATTTTGTGTCTCCCTCTCTCTCTGCCCCTCACCCACATGCATTCTGTCTCTCTCTCTCTCTTTAGTTAAAAAAATTAAAAAGAAAAGGTCAGAGATTTTAGAGAGCTTCCTCAGCACTGTTCTCTCTGGGAGGGTGAAGATTGACTATAATAACTGAATACAAAGGGTGCAGAAAGTAGAAGAATATTTTCTAGAAAGTTAAAAAAAACCCCACAAAAACATTAATGGAAGCTGAAGGAATAAATAGTTTAAATCCTGGAAATCTGGGTCTGGTTGTAAATAAACAGAACCTACCATTGACCAAAATAGCATTCTCTCTTGTCCAAAGAGACTCTAACTCAACAGGGGATTGAGGCAGGTGGGTCATGTTAACTGGAGGGAACGTCCCTTGACAAATTGCTTGGCGCTCTAGTTGTAGGCAAGCCGTTCACCATCATCTCTTGCTTCTGTCACCGCTGGGTGTTTGGCTGGGTCGGCTGCCGCTGGTACGGATGGGCTGGATTTTTCTTTGGCTGTGGAAGCCTTATCACCATGACTGCTGTCAGCCTCGACCGATACCTGAAAATCTGCTATCTATCTTATGGTAAGTACGAAGGTTTCTCAGTCTTTGATAGTCAAAACTAGTGGATTGTCAGACTGTAACTATTGTACTGATAGGTCATGAACAGAGATTACTAATAACCTAAGAGACCAAGGGTATTTTGTTCTAACATATGTTTAAAACCTTGAACCTGTGTCAATGTAGGTTTCTCTTAATACTACTTTTATAGGCAAGTGTGGTGTTTGGCTACAATGCTTTTGGAAAGTATCGTTTATTTGTATAATGTGTGTAGGCCTCTATCATGGTTTGCCGTGCAAACAAAGAAATAAAATGCATTGAAATGATGTTAGGTCTGAGATGGTTTAGTCGATTCCCCATGTGGTAAGTGTAATTAAAAGAAAGATGTTTCTGATCTTCCTTTAGGACTCATATGTCCCATGATTGCAGAGATGAGGAATTCCAAAGAGTTCAGGTCCAAGTTAGAGAGCTGCACAGCCGAGCTGGCAAGAAAGGAGACGCCCAGAAATATCACTCTACATCTTTTTGTGGTCTTGTAGGTAGAAAGATAAGGGGAGAGCCAGCTATAACATTTTTTTAGAGATTAGTTTGTTTGTCTTTTTAATAATTAGGCCATTCAACATATTAAAAATACATTTTTATTACTTTTGCCTCTTGGGTTTCTGGGAATTTATGGAAGCCAAAAGAGAAGCATTTGGGTCCTTACATTTAATATTGAGAAACAAGCACAACCATGGGATAATTCTGGCTCCTTCTGGATGAAACTGCTCTGTTTGTTAATCTGTCAATCATCTGATTGGCGTTGTGACCATGGAGTCGGAGGTGGCCTGGAGCCTGAGGGGGGAAAGAAATATCAAGTAGACTTGATACTTTCAGTGTGATAGAATTTTCCTTTATATTTGAAAAGTTTATAGTCCCAAACTCCAAGGAAACTGTGCACAGGGGAGGGTAAGGTCATGGACCATCATCATCAAGACGTAGCACTTTATTAAAATTTTTTTCATCTCTTTTTCTAAACAGATTAAAACTTCCACTGGAAATAACTTAAATAAGAATTTCCAATGATATAAAAATATTCAATTGTATACATACTGGATGACTTCAGGGTCAAATTCTTTCTATAAACTTATTTTTGGTTACATCAAATAAATCTTAAATATACTTATAGACTTTATAGATGAGAAGGCAGAATTTCAACTTCCTGGGGATGTTTGAGAAATTCTACACCGTAATGTTTCTGCTTTTTAAATATTTTCTTGAATTTAGGGTTGGTGTCAATGAAAAGATGATCCTGTCCACCCCCAGAATCATTGCAGGGCATCACTCCATATGGGAACTGTATATATTTTTCCAGCTTCTTTTAAGATTGAACCTCCATAGAATGGTTTCACCATTTGCTTTAACTCGTGCTTTAAGCCCTCTACACAGTGTCTTAAAATGTTGGAATTAGAAGACCGCTTGGAAACATGTAGACCTTTCTCCCATTAATGTGATAAACTGTTTTAAGGCATCCTTGACAGACAGCCACTTGGCCTCTTCTTGAATAATTCCAGTGACCAGTGACGGGGAGCTTACTACTGCACAAGGCAGCCCATTCTCTGATTGGTCTGCTCTCATTGTTACAATGTTATTCCTTATATTGAGACAAAACTGCCTCCCAGTAACCTCCACCCATTGGTCCTAGTTCTGACTTCTGGAGCAACACAGAACCAATCTACTAATCTACTCCCTCCTGTACTTGACAGCCTTTCACCATACTGGAATGTAAGTATCCAACACCTCGCCAAGTAACCCTAACCATAAATGCTTATACGTATGCCTCTGCACATCCCCCTGAGTATATGTGGTTATCCGTGCCAATGTTTTATCCATTATAATGGACAAGCAAGAGCTGACATGTACTGTGGCAACCTGATCATTACCTCTATCTGGTTGGGCTTGAGAAATTTGCATTTCACAATACAAAAAATGCCATGTGTTAAAAATATCGAGACAATAGAATATAGATACAATCTGTTCTATTTCTTGTTAGGGCTGAGACAAGCACAAGAGTAAAAAATCATGCTAATGTAGTCCTTCATCGTTTGCAAATCAGGCCTGGCATTGTTTCATCGAATGCTTATCAAGACCTGTCATCAGTGTACTCTTATTTACTCTGTTTTGCTGCTAAGAACATGGGTGTCTAGAAAGGTTACACAAAAAGGGTCAAGTCCTAGAAATGGGAACTAGGCCGTACTGACTTCCCAAACCACGTGGCACTGAGCAGAGGCAGGCCTGGAGTCTGTGTTCAAGAGATCATTTGGCTTTTGTTGAGTGTGTTCTGATATTTCTTCTCTGCTACACCAAACACAAGGCAGTGAGGATTCATTCCCTTCTCCATTCCTTTCTCATTGAGCTGATAAATGGGGTATGGAGGCAATTTTCCTAGTAGGCTGCAGCACTAGATTAGGCTAACCTGTCTTTGGTGGTTGAATTGAACTTCGGAAAATGATCACTAGTCTTCTACAGCTTTTTTTAAAG
>NC_043706.1:44104530-44130871 GCF_006229205.1 Suricata suricatta
CCTCCCCAGCATCTATAGTCTCTTGATTTGTTCATTTTAGCCACTCTGACTGGCGTGAGGTGGTATCTCAGTGTGGTTTTGATTTGTGTTTCCCTGGTGATGAGTGATGTTGAGCATCATTTCATGTGCCTGTAGGTCATCTGGATGTCCTCTTTCGAGAAGTGAGACACGAAAGCTTTTAGGGAGAAGGGTATTTAAAGGCACAAACAATGTGTTAGTTACCATTTCCCACCTTCCCCGAAGGACAGTCTTGAATGAACCATTATTACGTGCTTTTTGGTGCTTGATCCTTCTAGTCTGCCAATGGGCCTTGTGTTGTATAGGATCTTAAAAGTCATTCTAGAAGCATTCTTAAGATCCTTCCTCCATTGTCTTCAGCAGCCTTTCATCTTTCTACTGCTTCCTCCTTCCTCAGCTTTTGTCCCTTCTGCTCCTGAGGCTCCTGTGTGCCTATGGAAACCTTCCCTGTGAAAGAACTTCTAGTTTTATTCATGTGGAAAAAGGTCCATGCTCTGGAACTTTTCTCCCTTCACTTCACTCTCCCTCAGAGTTCAGTTATCTGACCACTTCTCCCAGAATCCAATGGAATAACTCTATGGATGTGGAATTTGACATATCAAGGGGAGGTATTTGGGTGCAGGGCAGATTACATTCCGGTAATGCTTCTCTTCTACCTCCAGGGGTTTGGCTGAAAAGAAAGCACGCCTACATCTGCCTGGCAGTCATCTGGGCCTATGCTTCCTTCTGGACCACCATGCCCTTGGTAGGTCTAGGGGACTACGCACCTGAGCCCTTCGGAACCTCATGCACCCTGGACTGGTGGCTGGCCCAGGCCTCTGTGGGTGGCCAGATTTTCATCCTGAACATCCTCTTCTTCTGCCTCTTGCTCCCGACGGCTGTGATTGTGTTCTCTTATGTGAAGATCATTGCCAAGGTCAAGTCCTCCTCCAAAGAAGTAGCTCATTTCGACAGTCGGATACATAGCAGCCATGTGTTGGAAATGAAACTGACCAAGGTAACTACAAAAACAATTTACAGAGGTGTTTTCTAATCAATTAAAACAACATAGGGCAAAGAGGATAGGGAATGTTAGGGACTGGGTGAATGTAGATTCCCTATTTTTTACATACCACTCAACTTTGCTATTATTTATCTAAACCTTTCTAGTGTTTCTTTTTCTTGTTTATTTCTCTCATTTACCCACCCACACACACACACACACACACACACACACACACACATGCACACTTCTAATATTTACTAAATTTGTATGGTGGATCTACTGGGAACTTATTCTCTCTATTGAGTATGATACTCTCGGTTCTCAAAAATTATTTAATTCATAATAGTAATACATTTTAAGTATCACGAGATGCCTCAGAGTATTTACTGTTTTGTATGGGCTTTGATGGGTGTGAGGGACATTCTGTCGCCTCACCTTATTTACAGAGTAGGAGCTTACCACTTCCGCTGTCCTGTGGGAAGCTTATCTTAATGCAACATAATTCCTGCAGGGTTGAGTCCCTCGGTAAATGCTAACATCAGAGTCGACAGCTCTTTAGACATTGTAGTGTAAGGAAAGGCACACACAGTTTGAAAACAGACTGGGGTTTTCATTCCATGACCCACCGCTGTGAAGTTTGTGACCCAGGGCTAGACACTGAGCTTTGAATCTCTGTTTCCTCACTTGCGCAGCAAGAATAATACCATTGATCTCATTGGATTGTGGTGGAGATTCAACAAGATGAAATATGTTATTCTGTCATTTGATGCATGGAAGTTAAGAAAACCGTGGTTCCTTTATTTTCTTGTAACTTTAAGGAATCCTGGGAAAGTATAAGGCAGTGGTCTTCCCACTTTTGTCCTGTCTTACCCTTACCTTGAAAAATATCTTTTCAGCACACACATCAACATAAATGATATGGAACTAAGACCATCAAGCTGTGTGTTTAATATTAGTACATGCTAATTTCCAGTTTACTTTTAAATATAAAAAATAAATGCAGATTGAGGTTCTAATCATTTCTTTTGGTCCCAATCAATCGTATTCCTGATATCCCACTTTCTCATGTTGTAACAACCTACTTTGGGGACCACTTCTTGGTTCCCCCTTGACCTGTCATCTTTTCTAATAAGTCAGGGCCTTGGTTCTAGTAATACTCCTTTCTTCACGTTGCAGATGTTTTGAGATGGTACAAGGATCTCTTAGTTGCAGAGTGTGAGCTAGAGATTCCTGATAGTTCTGGTTGACCTTTCCTTCCTGAACTCCACACGCTGAATAAAAACAAGCTCTGAGGGACGTTTTCATCACTCTAAATCTATACTCATAATCTAACAATAGAGTTCTATTGGGATGAAAATGCAGAATCAGGAATCATAATCTACTTCTATCTTATAATTGACTGCAAAGTGGAAAAAAATGTTCCATAAAATCCAGGATCATGAATTCAGTTCTTCATTTCTGGTTCTCCTTTTAGCTCTTATCTGTGATTAAAAAAATTTGTCCAATAAAATAATCCAAGTTAATTTTGGATTACATTTAGTCCAAACCCTATTCAGGACCAAGTACTGATCTAGGAACATGGTAAATGCAATAATGTAACATCCATCACACCCATAGGTGGATTTGAGTTCACCTTGCATTCCTGTAGTTTGGCATAGCAGAAAGCTGCTGAGATGTCATGTGACTTCCTCTCACTTCTTGCTACTCTCCATTGGTGTTAGCCTCAAGGCATTTTGGTGGTCTTGATCAATGAGTCCAGACCCTGATTCCCATAGGGTTCTTCTCCAGTTTCTCTGAGTCTGTTGTTACTCATCGTCTGGTCTCTGGTTATTGGAATTGCCTAACTCAACCCACAGCCAGCTTTTATAAACACCTTCGCATCTGGTTTTTTGTGTATTCTGGAGGGTAGGCAATTTGTTTGGTGAATGATTCTGAAAATCATTATGCATATGAGGTGAAATTCGGTGCACACCATTTAATTTGGGTTGTGGTTATCATTCTCCTTGACCTGGACTAAACTGTATAGAAAAAACAGCCAGGCTCACTCAGCCCAGATGAACCAAAGAGATGTTAAATGAAAAGTGTAGGCATATGTATGTATGCTTTTATTATATACATATCTTTTTCTAACATGTACAAATGGCATTTTATTATATATAATGTCTATATTATAAAATATATAACATTGTATAATATGTCTGCATCTCATTTGTATATATAAAACTTATATTAAAACAACCTGACTATAACATGCTTCTAATTACTCACACTTCGCACAAAAAAAATGTAAATCAAATTCAATCCACATTGATAAACATAGCTTTCTATTTTGGCATCTTCTGTGCTAAATTTAAAATGTTTTCGATTACTGTTTAATTTTGATCTTGATTTTTTTTCTACTGAGTAAAAATAAGCAAAAACAACCTCACACTGGGCCTTTTAATCATATGAGAAAGCTTTTCCTCTATTCAACTACCTCTCAGGATGAGCAGTTTGCTCAGTTGGTGCTTCTGATCTTTTAGAGCAGCCTAGTCTAAAAGCTTACTACTTAAAGGCCACTTTCTTGGATTCTTAGGTCAAAATCATTTACTTTTCTGGGTACTCTTATTATTTCCAGCTGGATTATTATCTGGGCCTGCACTTTGCCAGTCTGGTTTTATCAACCTGGAAATTGACATTCCATCTACAAATATCTCTCTAGTTTGTAGTTTTCCTCTAATTAATTTTTAAAAAACGATGCTTTTGCCAGCCTCTCCTGGGAGGCTGAGATTTCACAGACTGCAAACAGAGGTGTGCAAAGAAAGCCCAAGAAATAAAACAAACAAACAAACAAACAAACAAAATCTCTTTATATTTCTGTGATTCAGTATAATTTCATTTTCATGTCTATATTTGACTTTGTAACACAAACTTAATGTTATATAATCAGGATAAATTCAGTTGCTTTGGAGTTTTCCTCCTCCTCCCAGGGTTATGTATAAATTCTAGGGACGTTTTCATAATTCCGTAGTGTCAATGGGTGGGGGGCTCTTGGTCTGGTTGCTCATTTATTGGCCCTGGTGTTGCTGAGATACTTAAGTTTCTTTCTGGTCTCAGTCATCAGTCCTTATGGGTCACTTTGCATCCTGCTTGTTCCAATTCGAAGGTCTGCTTAGGCTCATCAGCAATTCCAGCTGCTTCCCTGTCCTTTGACGGCAACTATCAGGTGCTTGTTGGGGGGTTGGCTGGAACCTGGGAAGTTTCCCGCACTGAGGTCCCTAACTGCATTAAAGGTCTTTTGCTTCCCCAACACGATCCCTCGCCGCTTGTGCTCAGTTCAGGGGAGTCCCATCAGGACAATTTCTTCAGGTCAGTTCCCAGCTCCCCACTCACCTTTGAGCTGTAGGCCCTTTACCCACTCATGGGTGGTAACCTGTAACCACTTGCATGCCTCTGAAATTGTTCCCATGTAGTAAGATTAATGCTTCTAGTCCTTCAGGTTTCTGGCTGTGGGTACTCAATGTCATTTTTCACACACCCAAACCCCTTTTCTCTCAAGTATTTTCTCTCCTGTAAGGTTCAAGTTTCTATTTTAAAACTCACAAGCTGAGAAATGAATGTTTTACTTCTTTGGGTATTTCTGCTTGAAAAAAATCTTCACACAATGCACTCTTGCTTCTGCTTTAATGAGGAGAGTGGTGGAGTAACAGGAAGAAAATACCAGAAGCATAGGCTAATTTTTCACTATTATGCGGTATGGATTCATACTTCATATTTATTCATTTTAACACATGTAGATCGTCTATAAGCTACAGGTCTGTAATTAGTATCTAGATCCTTTGGGATCTGGATTTCTATTAATTTCCCTTACTTCCACCAGAAAGCCTTCTTGATCGCCCCTGGCTAGTTGGAGCATCTGGCACATTCACTTTATTGGATCACACACTTGTCCCTCTCATTTGCTAGTAGGTAGGTGAGCACAAGTGCCACACATCCTGTTCGCTACTGAGTCTCACTGCCTGGTGCCTACTAGATGTTTGATCATGATCGCTATAATGAATACATAATTGAATAAACTAAGTTCATCTAATTACCTTGATGAGCATTAAGTGGTCTCTTGACCCCTGGCTGGAGTCCCTCTATCCCTTTCATAACCGAGAGGCATTTTGTTTTGCTTTGTTCTTTCACACTGCACTCTTTCTAAAAATCATAAATGTAAATCTCTGTTTCCCTCAAATGATTCCTCTCTTTTATTGCGCATCAAGTGTTATTTGTCACGGAGCGTTCGTACTCAGAGAGGCCCCTGGGAGGACTCTAGGGCCAGTTTGTGGGAAAGCTGAATGGCATTGCTTTTTATTTCTTAAACTGATTGATTCATTTCCTCTGTTTTTCATAAGTGTTCTTAGCTTAAATGTCACTTCCCAGAAGAGCATTCTCTAAAGTGAATTCAAATCTTCCTACTACATTGGAAGCATTGCTGTCTTTACATTTTCTTCTTAGAACTGGTCCTGACTTATAATTAATTTATGATTGCATACTTAGTTTTGTGATTATTTGCTCAATGTCTGACTTTGACATTAGTCAGTAAGACCTGAGGAGTAACAACTATATTGTTTTGTTCACTTTGTGTCCCTAGAACATAGCACAATGCCTCAAACATATATATAAATTTATATATATATACTTACATAAATATATTATAAAATAATGTCATATGGTATAATTGATTATATCAATTAAATATAAATAAATGTAACTAAAGATATATACATAAATATATATTAAAATGTATATTTGTTGAAGGACAGAATTTCAATTAGGGGTCAATCCCAGTTTTGCCCATGGGCCACTGAGAGTCTCTCTTAGCCGACACTTATTTATTTTGGCTGCTTGTAGCTGAGCTCCTTTCCATGTTTGGAACTTCTGTATTGAGGAACTTCCCACATTCTGGGTCTTGTTGGGGACTGGAGCGGAGGAGCAATATGTCTGAGCAAAGGCTGACTCCTAATTTAAAAGATACAGAAGGACCAGTCATGAATTTTCCCAGATTCCCTTGCAGCTGAAGTATAGCCACAACCCTAGGCTCCAGCCAGTCTGTCTCAGGAGCTAGTGACACCAGCGAAGGGGCAGGGAGATGTCTCCTGGGGCACGGCTACAGCAGCAGTGGTTTCTGCATCAGAGCCAGCTCAGGCCACCATTTTGGGTGTCATTTCTGTCTGCTTGGTCTCAGTCCTATGTCCACCACTCCCAGTGACACTCTGTCCTGACCAACCCATTCCTTTTCTGACTCCCTTGGCCAAAGTCAATTTCTGTTGCTTGCAACTCAGAATCTTGGCTGATTCACCTCGGAACATCTACTTCACCTGACTGGGCTTTGGTTTTCTCGCCTGTAAAAGAAGGTAGGGGAGGGGAATTAAATGCTATCTAAGTTACCTTCTAAAACTCCCACGTTGTATAAAAATGGCTAGATTGGTGGATTGTTTAAGGGTTGATGGCAATAGCTCTTATTGCAAAAACCACCTTGCCTCTCCTCCTGGGTACACTTCCCCTCTGAGTAGCAGTTTCCTCACCTTAAGGGTTTGGTTCATCTATAATGAACAGTGAAGTCTCTCTAGTTTTTCGGAACCAGATACTTAAAGTTCTTTAAGCCAGCTGCTGCCTCATTGGGAAATGTGTTCAGTTTTAGACCAAACCTCAAAACACAGATGTGCAGAGTGATGTGACCTAATTTACATCCTCTCCTTTCAATCTCAGCTTTTGCTTGCTTATAGAATAGTGATATTTTAAGATTGAGAAAGCTGCAGCTGGGAAGTGCAGAATCCTCCTCCTTCTTCTATGTCTTTTTTTTTTTGAAGTACAAATTAATATTTTCTACTTGAATCACAACCAGGGCTTACATGATGGTGGACACATCAAAGCTCTCAAAATTCTTTTCTTTCTAAGGGCTCGAAGAAGGGCCTGAGATGGTTGACCTTACTTATCATTCTATCGATTAAAGAGAAGGAAGGAAGAAACTCAAATTAGACATGCTCAGAGTTGTTGAATTCCTTCGTTTCTTCAACGGTGGTGTGCAAGCGAACTATCACCTCCCTTATTTTTATACCTGTCAAGAGCTGAGGCTCCGTTGAAGATAGGTCATGGTTGTTAAGTTTACCACCCTCCCAATATGGGACTTGAACTCACGAATGGTGAGGTTATGACCTGAACCAAAACCGAGTCAGATGCTTAACCAGTTGAGCCACTGAGGTGCCCCAACCATCTAATTCCTTATTTTAAGGTAGTACACAGCTCCAAAATGAGAAAGGCCTTACTCATACCTGGACAAAGGAACATGATGGAAGAAACTGAAAGGGTGTTCTTAGAGAATCAGGGTTTCTGATTCACTCATGCTATGGAGCTGAACACACTTGGAATCCAAACCTGAGTACCTCTCCATCTGTGATGTTTGCACTATTGCACGCTGCCTCAGCCCAGGGAGGGCAGGACAGCCCTTTCTGGAAACCGTATCTGTTGGATGGTGCAGATGAACTGGGCCCAAAGACAGAGACTTAGATAACTTGGAGACTTTACCTTGAATTGCATTGTTCTCTTATTGCTTTAATTGATCAGTTAGCTAGAATAGATCAAGTAAGGACAGTACTGCTTATGTGACACTTCAGTTAATGCCCTTCAATTTAACTGGAACATACAGATATCCCTTCGTCCCCTGTAACAAGAGATGTTTAAAGTGAACTGGATTGCAGATGTGTGATTTTTTTTGTAGAAGCAGAACACATATTCTGTGAATTTCCTCCCACAAAAATTGCCTAATTTAAGAACTGAAGTTTTACTGTTTTTCAGTAAACCAAAAGGCAGTAATAAAGTGAGACGATTAAAAAATAAACAACTTAGAAAAAGCTGACAGTTACAGGTGTCTGTGTTAGATCTGGTTTAAGAATGAGGATGCACTCAGAAGTGAGGAAAGCAAGGAACGAGCTGATGAAAAATTAAACATGTTCCATGTTGAGTAGAAAGCACTGAGTAAATGAGTGTAACATGGGAGATTTGTAAATTTCTGTAGCATATATCTTAAAATGCCTTTAATATTTAATGTTTTAACATTTTATGTTTTGTGGAGTAGAGTTTAATATGAGAAGATGGTAAAAAGTGAATGTGGCTCATGTTAACTTTGTATTCACTTCAAACACATAAGTAACATTCTGCAGTGCTTTTAGATCTAGGCCTTTATCCCTCTTTCTGCTTTAAACCTGATTTCTAGTCATTCAATTTAAAGCAGTTGGCTTAGTTCTAATCAGAAAAACCATGATGATTCATTTGCTGTGTGTTTAAAAGCCACATTACAGTTAATTCTCCTATGTCCTTTTAAAAAGGATAATGTAATGCAAATGTTTGAAGTCCTTCCTCTTTCCATAGCACAGTCTCATAAAAGTAGAAGATTTGTAAATTTCAGAAAAATATTATGGACTGAGTGCCCATCTATTTTTTGTCAATGACTTTGACAGCAACACAGAATACAGCTTTTGGGATACTGTGAAATCATCATGTGAGTCACCAAACTTTAAAGGATGGAGCTATGTTAAGTTCTCAGACATCTTCTAAAGCAAGTTTTATTTATATAGTTATTGTTTATTTGGGGGTTTAGAAAAAAGACACTCACTTTGAGCCTTGAGGCATCTTTTCTATTTACAAATGGGAGTCACACAGGCCAAACCAAATACAATTTGTCCTGGGTAACCCTCAGCAGAGAAGTAGAAAAGCAAAGCAGTAGGACTTCATGTGTGATCTGGGGCTGGCTGGTAACTGGTAAGCACAGGCTAGAATTCTGAATCAGGACCCTAAAGGAAGGCTGCGGGACCCCAAGACAGGGTTCAGGACCTTAAGGAGGCCTGGGCTCACTTCCTTCATCTCTTTGAGTTTTAGACTCTGTTTGTAAAATGGAGTGAAATGGATATAACTGAGGTGTGTCTCAGCTGCAGTTAATTTGTAGAGATGAGCCTTGAACTTCTTGGGTGGAATTTTATAATGTGACACTTACAGTAGATTTTTCAGGCTTCTGTCTTGACACAGCCCGCAAATGTGGGGGGTCTCAGGGCACACACCCCTCTGGCAGGCAGTTCTAAAGGTCAAATTGGGGTTTGGACCATTCCTTGAAAACAGTAGCTCTGCTCTCACACATATTGAAATGCACATGTGCCCAAATGACTTCGTTATAAAAGACAAACTTATCCATTTGAACTTCTAAAACAAAAAAATGCATAAATATTGTTGTCTTAACTTTTACTAATGAAACATTTTGTGTCTCGTTCTTCATCCTTGATCCACTACACTAGCATGTCATGACCTTCATACTGGGAACTGTTATTTTCTTTCTTAAATAAGAGGATGGGAGGGGGACGCCTGGGTGGCTCAGTCATCGAGCATCTGACTTCAGCTCAGGTCATGATCTCACAACTGATGAGTTCGAGCCCTGCATTGGGTTCTGTGCAGACAGCTCAGGGCTTGGAGCCTGCTATGGATTCTTTGTTTCTCTCTCTCTGCTCCTCCCCAGCTCACACTCTGTTTCTATTTCTCTCAAAAATAAATAAACATTAAAACCTTAAAAAAAAAGGGATGGGGAAAAACGAGGTGGAGCCTGCCTTGGATCATTCCATCGGCATCTTCTCTGGGCTTTGGGGAACACAAGGATAAAAGGAAATTCCACTTTTCCTACAGATCCCTTATAAAATCGCGGAGATGGGTCTGATCTTTCCAGTCATGTACTCATCCTGTCTTAGCTATGGTAGCCAGGGGCACGCAGTCCTCTACTCAGGTGTGGACCATGTGAAGCCAGCTCCATACAACAGAAGTAGAAGGGACGCTGGCAGTGCTGAAGTAGAAAGTATATGAGGTAGAGGAAAATAAACGAAACCAGATGTCCCCTGCACAGAACCCCTGTGAATAGTGTTTCATGATTTATCTCACAGAAAAAAATACTCTAGTAGATAATACTATAAAGATATTTTGAAGTTAATACACTCTGTCTCAATTAGGATGTGAAGTAGCTCATGTTTAAAATGAACACCAAAGCTCAGACCTCATTCGCCAGTGTTCGTACTGGAAGTAAGAGTCCTTCTATTTCTTGTTTAGACTGCAGCCTAAACAAACTGTTCAAAGTGGAAATTCTATGTGGTCATGGATTGTGTCTGCTTTGCTCATTGCTTTATCCTCAGCACAAAACATGTGGGAATACCCAATTACACTTGTTGATTGAATGAGTGAGCAATGATTTTTCTACCTCCTATTTCTTCCTGGTCCATTTCACATAACAGGTTAATCTTCCTTTCTGCTCAAAAACCTACTAGTGCCTCAAAGCACACGGAATTAAGTGCAAGTTCGGTAATATGTTATACAAAACCTCGAGTACATGGATGGTATCTTTCTCTCCACCCTCATCTCGTGTGCTAAAGTGAATTGTTTGCTCATTTCTGTACAGCCCTCACACATAGCTGTGCCTTCGCTCACACTGATCTTTCTGCTATTCCTTCATTTCAACTTCCAACACGCAGGTTGTGTGCCACGTCTGTCATGAAACTGTTCTGAATTTCTCCCATGCCGTGCTATTTGGTCCTACTGAGTGCTGGCACTTATATGCTATTCTGCTATGTACTGTAGTTGTTTGTATTCCAGAGGGATACAGCCAGGCACTAGGGTATACTGGTGTCCCCATTAGCACTTGGTATTGCATCTGGCACAACGTACTTGCTAAAAAGGGATTGTTGAATTCAAGTGAGTTAATCCATAGAGTCAGGTATGTAGTTACAAGGCACTAATCGGAGCTGCATTAGGAAGGGGACTGGGTTGCAGATGGTGAGAAATTAGTGAGGGCGTTTTAAAACCCTCTCTCTATTCTTTGATCTGAAAGTTAAGAGGCTCTCCAGGTAATTATAATTTTGTGAGAGAGAAAAGTCCTTCCTGGAAGAGTCTCGCTTAATGCAACTGTGTCACTTTGGTTAAAGCTCGGCAATTCTGTTTTACTTTCTATCTAGTGAATTTCCACTATCTGAGCCTCACACTTGAGAAAATGAGCCAAAAGAAGGAGCACTTGCTAGAAATCTCTGAAGAAGATTCATATTAAAATTTCCAACAAGAGCAGTTTCTCTTTCTTGAGGCAAATGAGTGATTTGAAATTTCCTCGAGGTGAACATATTTTTCGTGTACCTCCAAATATGATGGAACATATTTTCCAGCAATGTGGGTTGAGAAGTCTGAAAATTTCAGGAGCAATGACTGATATGCATGATTTCAAGCCCAATGTAAAATCTGATAGCTTTTATAGGGTTAAACTTTGGGTACATCTCATTTCTGGAGTAAAGAATGGATAGGATGTGGTAAATGGCATAAGGCATTGTAATCACTTCTTCTAACCGAACAACTTTGAAGTCCATGTGAAATGTCTCCTATGAGCACGTTAAATGAAAAGATAATAGACTTCTTTGGATATAATTGAGCTACTGCTCCTTCTCCCACCCCCATCATTTCCACCCAGTATTTTAACTCTGTTCTGTTACTTTCCCTTGCTAGGTAGCAATGCTGATTTGTGCTGGCTTCCTGATTGCTTGGATTCCTTACGCTGTGGTCTCTGTGTGGTCAGCTTTCGGAAGGCCAGATTCCATCCCCATCCAGCTCTCCGTGGTGCCAACCCTACTTGCAAAGTCAGCAGCAATGTACAACCCCATCATTTACCAGGTCATTGATTACAAATTTGCCTGTTGCCAAACTGGGGGTTTGAAAGCAACCAAGAAGAAATCTTTGGAAGACTTCAGGTAAAATTTCAGAAGCTGGGAATGAATGATACTGTTTCAAAATCCCATGGGATGTAAGCCACTCTGATATGCTATCTTCTTAGGCTAAGAGCTCATCACTCAGGAGTAGTGTAGGGAGGATTATATTTTCTGTTCATCAAAATTTCTGAAATCAGGTCATCAGATATGTAGGCTTGACTGTCGTGGGAGAATAAATCAAATGGATGCTCCATCTGAGCAACCACTATTTATCCCTCTTCCTTATCTAGGACCAAATCCATTTTACCCAAAATCCATTTTACCCCAAGAGTACAGTTATACATGGCAATGATCCAAAATTAAGTTCTCACAATAAAACAGATTCTCCTGTTTGGAATATTTCTACCATTAGCTAAGAGTTCTAGGATTTGGGCAGGCAAAGGAAGGAGAGAAGAGAGGGGACATATTTTACTCTCTGTCAGGTTGTTTATGTTATTCCCACAAGAGCCCCATGTTGTACCTTCCCTTTGTCAAACAAGGAGACGGAGGTGCAAGTTAGGTTAAAGTTAAGTGAGCTGCCTGTGTTTACACAGCCAGGAAGTAGAGGTTTCAATTCAGATCCATTGGGTTTCAAAACAGTCTACACTATTTCTACTACAAAATGAATGGATGACTTCGGGGATCCAGTACCATAGTTCCTAGAAATTCAGGGTGAGTAGAGTTGAGAATGATGTGTGATCTTTGTGTCCATTCAAGGCCAGTCTTAGTAGAATGCAGATCAGGTACCTGAATGCATGGTCTGAGGTGAGCAGCGTTGAGAAGGACTGGGTTCTCTGATTTCCATTAATTCTTACTCACTGGATGTCTAGATGTTTTCCAATACTATTTTCCTTTATCAAATAGGAAACAGAAGGGGAAGAAAAGGTAGAACCAGCTATGAGAGGATACAGGTCTTTATTCTTGTTCTCTCAATGTGCTGGAGCAAGTGGTAAAGCTTTTGACCTTGAGTTTTCTCACCATGTAGGGTACAGAATCAAATTTAAAAAAAGGCACAAAGAAGAAGTAGTATTGTCATTGTTGCTATGGTACAGGGGAAGAAATACACAATCTGGAAGTAGAAGATCAGTGTTTGGTTGATTTTTCTGTATCTCTGGGCAAATGAATTACCTACAACTTAAAATTGGGACCAGGTGATTGTACATCATTTGAAACTGTAAGAATTACACCAAATGCGTGTTTGGAAAGAGCTAGGTGACAACCGTTTGTGGGTTTTTTTCTTTCATGTCTTTGGTGGTTAATACCTCTCCTGTAGAAGTGAATAAATTTAAATGCTAAAATGCATCTATTTTAGCAGTAGAAACACTTTGCCCTTATCAACTATTAATACTTTATTATGAATGCATTTTAGACAGAGTATATTTCATAGAGCAGTTGCACGAGAAAAGAATGGGCATTTATTCCTCTGAAAGAGAGGGGAGTTTGACAGGAATGGCTGAAGGCAAATTTTACCTGCCTCATGATCTTGCCTCGGACTGAGTCTGTGCTCTGCACGTTAGCTCTCCAGTATGAGCAGCACGTAGATATTCAGTGCTCAATAATGAAAAGAGAAAAATTTATGAGGAAGGCAGTGACTTGGGGCCGTAGACCTTTGGAAAATCGAGCCAGGCAAGAGTTAGTTCAGTTCACCTGCTCCCATTAGCCATGTCTATGAAGCACAGCAATCGGTTTGCTGGATGGCAAGTGCTGTTTTCTTAGTCCAGGGTCTCAGCTTTCAGTGGAAAAAGCAGGTGGTAGTGCTGAAAACCCTTGGGTTTTAAAGTTTGGAACATCTTTAGAAAAGGAATGCAGAAGCAGTGTGACAAGTTGCTGATTTTTAGACAGCTCTCTTTCTGAGAAAAACCTTCCAAAGAAGCAAAACAAAAACAAAAAACAAACGTTTACATTTGTTGCTACTAAAAAGCTAAGAAAGTGGTAACATAGAAGTTTATAAATGAGATGAAGTGATAAGAAGCCAGTCCAGAGTGGCTAATGCACTACCAGAACAATGAAATTGAATTAAACTAGATTCATTGATATCCTTTTTTTTTCTTCCTTTTCTGAGCTCTGGAATGAATTTGCTTATAATGGGACACCCTCTTGGGAAATATTTTGAATTCAAATAAAAAAGCTAATGTGCTGAATATGAGCTTGTGGAAATAAATTTCAAGTGGTTTTTACAGTTAATTTAAAGTTAATTCATTTACCCCCCTGAATTGAGTCCTCTTGAGATTTTGGTAGAAGCTGATGAACTAAAGCAAAAACTATGGCCAAGAGCCCTTCTTGAAATCACATCCAGGTTCTCCTGTATTTTGTAAACAGTGCTTCTCCCCCTGGGTTGTGTATTGGAGACACCTGGGGAACTTGGAAAAGCTATTGCTCCCTGGACTTCAACTAGAGGGATTTGGCTTCCACTGGTCTGGATTGGGCCTTCATTAGTTTGTTTGAATAATTAGCTCTCCCAGATGGTTCTCTACCCAGCCATTGTTGAAAGCCAGTGAACCAGAGGCTGGGAAAGGAAAACATTAATAGTTCAGGCTCATGTAGTCAGAGGCCTCTCACCTCACTTACCCAGAGACCAATGAGGCCATCTAAATCTGTGACTGGGGAACCAGACTTCAGGGGCCTGGCCAATCTTAGATGCAATATAAATGTTCAAATGACACTGGGAATACATAGTGAAGGACTGAAGCATTTTACATTCCTAATATTTCAGTAAAGATAAAGTACCCAAAAAAGTCCTAAATTCTGACATTATCCTTCTAATAAACCTCCCATAACCATCTTAATTTGAGTGCTGTGCTTCACTCTTTGTAGGCAAGATTCAGGGCCCAAGTGACTAGTAGGTAGGTAGGTAGGTGATGAAGTTTGTTCTAAGGACAGAAAACTCAGAGAATGTGCCATGAACAAGTGGTTTGTTTTTGGAAAGCTCCACTCAAGGGATTTCTTTACTTTGAATATTTAAAAAAAATTTTAATGTTTATTTATTTTTGAGAGAGAGAGAGAATGATGAAGTGTGAGCAGGGGAAGCACATAGAGAGAGGGAGACACAGAATCAGAAGTGGGCTCCAGGCTCTGAGCTGACAGCACGAAGCCAGATGTGGGGCTCAAACCCACAAATGGTGAGATTATGACCTGAGCCAAAGTCAGATGCTTACCCAACTGAGCTAGCCAGGTACCCCTTGACTTTGAGTATTTTAAATTGAGTCATTATTTTTTTTCTCTTTTCAATTCAAGTCTTGTTTGCATATTATCTTCATGGTAGACTATATATATATATATATATAGTGTGTGTGTGTGTGTGTGTGTGTGTGTGTGTATTAAGATGTGGTTTTCTTCTCCTGTATCTAGGCTGCACACTGTAACCACGGTGAGGAAGTCTTCTGCTGTGCTGGAAATCCATCAAGAGGTATGAAGATGGACATGGCATCACTCATGGACACAATTATTCACTTATTTGCCTCTTCACTGCTGTTGATGTTTGATTGTGACTACACTTTTCTCCTTATATTATATTTTTATATTTTGTACGTTTTCCCTCTTTTTCCTTCAGCCAGGATTTGCTGGGAAATTCCAATGGCCAAATGAAGATTAGATTATAGGATACTATTTAAGGAATATTACCAGGATGAGCCTTCCTAGAATTTTCTTTTTATTATATTTTAAAACTTAATTGTCACATCCCTAAGTAAGAAGTCTGAGATACTGAGAAAAAATGTTTAATTATTTTATTTATTAGGATGTTTCTTAATTTCATTACATCATTATTATTATTTCTTAATGTAGGGCCAGGGTAGCAGTTTTGGGATTCATTCAGGTGGGTGATCATTGGGACTATGGTTCTTTGACTGGCAGACACTTCTGATTCTTGTAACCATTCTCTTCTGATGTTGACAAAGAGAAGCAATTCCACAGAACAGTCCTCTAGAGAAATCAATGTTGCCTTAAATCCCTAAATGGAAAACTCTCTTGTATCTCGGAATTTGAGGGCAAAAACAATTATTACTGGTAATAATTTTACCCACCTGGATTTTTCTCATTGAGGTATACATACTAACATAGTGGATGTAACAGGGTATTACTAGCTATAATTAGTCAAGAAACAAATTTAGTGAAAATAGTTATATGGAAGTTTTTTTTGTTGTTTATTTTCTGTTACCATTTTATTTCTTTTGTTCAGTGGTTGTTTTCAACAAATACTGTGTGAGGTTTACAGGTGAAGGAAATGCAGATAAGGAATTGGAATGATATCAGAGGCAGATGTCTGCTCCTTAAGAACTAATGAAAGGAGGCAGGCATGTAAATACTAGGTCCAAACTGGCTTTTAAGACATGTCTATCTGATCTTCTGTACTAATCCAAGGAGGAATGGGTTAGGGCCATCTTCCTTGCAGTTCCTTTAAATCCAAGTCCCAAACAGCTGTCCTCCATGTTCCCTGCTCCATTCTCCTTCCTCTTCTGCTATGACCCTAAACCCTGCTCAACAATTCTGATCCTACCTTTCTGAAAATGGCTGGTGAGAGAAGAGGGAGAAAGAAGGGAGAGGCCCTTCCAGAGCCCTTAATAAGCTTTCCACTCCTTCCACCAGAGGATTTACAGAGATCAGACCCTCCTCCAAGGCTCAGTCCTCAGGACATGTTACCTTGGGTTTCTGTTTTTATTAGTTTTCTCCAGAGTTGGAGTGGAGAAGAAGTTGATGTGTGTCAAGGATTTATGATAAGTGCTCAATAGATGTGTGTGTAAAACACTCTATGATTAAAACAAAGGGAGTGACCACTCTGCATGGAAGTTGGGACTGTTTACCTAAGTGTAGACATAAGTGGCAGGATTATCATTAGAATAAGGAGCAAGGGACTTTTAGGGAGATGAGTAAAATATAGAGGTGTGGAAGAGCCTGGCATCTCCGGTGGATGGGGACACAAGTTCAGATCACAGTCAGGCTGCCTATGTCTGCAGCTCACTGTCCTTCAGCAAGCCTGTAAAATGGGGATAGCAACAACAGCTTGCTCACAGGATCCTTGTGAGGCTTAGATAAGAAAATATCCACCTAAATCACCTACCACTATGACTGTAACAGAGGGAGCAGCGCCTACCTATTAGCAACTGTTATAATTATTATTAACATGGATGGTGGTGGTCAGTAGTGGGGCAAGAAACTGTGGTCCAGCAAGAGCCAGATCAGACCCCAAGGGCCTTGTTGATGATGTTATGTGATTCTTACCTCCGAGGGGATGGGGACCCTCCAGGAGGGTTGTGATGAGATTTATAACTTTTAGAAAGACCAGTCTGAGGGCAGTGTGGAGAGTAGATTGTTCTGTGTGAGGACAGAGTTCAAGAGAGAGGTTGGGAGACCAGTTGGGTGGTTTTATAAAGAAATGACAGTTTATGAGGGCCCGAATTAAAGACTGGTATCAGACATGGAGATGAAAATATCATACATGGAGATAAAAATATACGTTTAAAATATTTTAAATGGGAGATCTTGGCAATTGATTGCATGGGACCAATGATGACAGGGGGGCACCTGCTTAGGAAATGGTGAGGTTATTGGTAACTACAGGGGTCATCATGCAGGAGTGACGAGGGATGGGGGCAGACAACAAATCATGTGTGGGATGTGTTAAACATAGTGTCCACAACACAGGTGGACATCTAAAAAAAATAGGGAGTTAAAAAGAGCCTAAAATCATACCTGGTGTATGGGGATTGTAATTTGCAAGAAAATAGGTAGGAAAAGAATGAATGTTAAGAGAGAAATTGCTGGTTTCAAAAGACCCTGAAGAAAATGAAGTGAATAATTTTTTTGTTTCATTTTGATTTTGAAGGAATGATTATGAAATTGAATGATGGAGGGAAGTAGAAAAGAACATTCTGATTAATGTCTAGAAGGTCAGATCTAACACTGACATTGTAGTGTTAGACCCATTCTGTTATTCATTAACTGTTTAACTAGGGTGCATTCTTTGCTGTGACTTAGAAAAGCATCTATAAGAAATTATTAGCATAGCCACTGGGTGGTGGGGTGGGCAGGGGGAAGACTATAAATACTAGGAGCTTTGGGGGAAAATATGATTTAAGATGTGATTCTACATGCTATGGTTACACATATTTTTGGTGATACCATTAGAGCTAGAAAGCACCAGAATTGTTACCAGTACTGATATGGAAAGGGAAAGCTGGTCTTTAGGGTAGAATGAAGGAGGAAAAGAATGAGCCCTTGAAGGTTGGCTTGTATACACTGGGCTGTTGGTGGATGATTGCCCCTTCCCTGGGGCTTCCAATGATTTGAGAAAGCTCTTTGTAGTCCCCAAACACTTCTACAAATTCAATTAAGTTTACTTTAGCTTAGAAAATAGACATATCACATTTTGTGCTTATTAAGGCTGTGTGTGAGAGACTCTGAAACATTGAGCAGACACTATGCCTAGTCTCCTTTAGAGTCTGGTGGCTGTTTCCATAATTTCATGTCAGGCACAGGAAGGGCACAGAGACATTGAATGGTTGAAATCAAAAGAATGGCTATTGGGTTTGAATTGGGAGAGATCTGGAAGCATGGAATAGAGTAATGAATTAAAAATGTAAAATTCTAGGTCCCTAGTTTATGCTTTATTTTAAATTCACTTGCTTCTATGTAGCTGTTTCAATATAACTGAATGAATGAATGAGCACATGAATTTGTGAAATGGGGATTCAGACTAGAAATACCTTAATAACTTGAAAAGTTGGATTTCAAGAATCATGATAAAATCCAAAAATATTTTGATTTTTTTCAAAGTAGATTGAGGGAATAAGAATATATTACACAGTAAAACCCAATGATTTAACTCTTAGAAATTTAATTTGTTCAAGAATCAAGCCTTATATTTATTTAGAACTGAATGTTAACTCATTACTTTTTCCATGAAAAAACACACTGCCACCTTTACTGATTTTAAAAAATATGAGCCACAAATCTGCCCAGTGGGAGGGCTTCACCATTAGGTTAATGCACATGTGGGAGGAACAATGAGGGGGAGGGAACGAAAAAGAGGTGGAGAGTCAATGGGATATCGTATTGCCTACAGAAAAAAAATATCTTAAATTCTGCCAAAATGTCAGAGGATGATTTATATGGAGTGAGGATACATGCCAATGTAGAAAAAAGGTTAGTGAAGGTAGAATGAGCCTTTGATTCAATAACTAATTTTGTGGAAAATAAGGCAGATCTATTGCCCAGAAGGCCAAAGAGTTGACTTTTCTGTACTTTTCTTGTGAAAAGGAGTAAATGGCAAGACATATAAAAGCTATAAGGAATTTGATAAGAAAACACACTGGGGGGACATCCAATGTCAAGCCATTAGCCCCCACAGCCAAACCGCGGGTCACCATAACCTTGAATGATTTTTTCAAAGATTGTACAACTTTCAACATATATATTCATTAGGTTGTGAAACTCTGAGGAGTATATACTTAAAATAACTTTATTTAAGAGATTTAAGGTACATTTAAAGTACATTTCCCAATTAGTTTGAACCTGATTTTCTTAATCATGCCAGAGAGATGAGGCACTATATAGGGATCTTCCCAGTTTGATCATAGGCTCTGTCTCTGTCTCTGTCTCTGTCTCTCTGTCTCTCTCTCTCTCACACACACACACACACACACACACACACACAAATGTGTAGTGCGCTTACATATACCACAGGCTCTAGAAAAGACAAACACATTGTATACATCACATGAAACATATTTGAGAGCAAAAATCATTCTAAATTGCATATTTGCATTATTATTGCTTTTGACTTATTTTTTTAAACTACAATCTATATAGGCAAATACTACATGTACTCATTCAGCTTTGAATTCTGGAATCTTTTATTAAGTGTCTGTAATATACATAGTCCTGAATATTTTACGAGATACATAAGAAGGGGAAAATGTGCTTTCAATTCTTTAAGAGTTTGGGGGTTTGGCAAAGTCTTCACCCCTATCTACATTGCAAATGTTTTAATATAGGGCTTACTTTGATGGGATACTTTCAGAAACTGCAAAATGTCAAGATAGGTCCTGGGAGCTGATTTGTATAGGTGCTTCTGTGCCCCAAATCCATTTTCTTTTCAAAATACAACAAAATTGGGCTTCCCAGGTGATTTGGTACACTATGAATTGCACATTTTCTCCCAAAAACTAGAGCATTAGAGAGACAGTCATACAGAAGTAGAGTACAGTTGCTGAGTTAGCAAGGATCTCTAACTCATTTACCACGTTCATGGACACCAGCAAATCTCTTGATCTCTCAGTGTCTTCAGTTGTCCTAGCTGTGAAATAAAGACAGTCTTTCCCTCGTTAGGATTTATTGTAGGTAATTTGAATAAAGTTTGTAAGGTTCTTAGGACAGCTCTGGCCCATTGGAAGTATTCCATAAATTGAAGTTATTATTATTACCACTATTAGAAGAACCATATAATTATTCCAAGTGTGTTCTTAGCTACAGTTATGAACTCTTTTCTAAAGGTAATACAAGAGTGTTCTTCAAGATGTCTGGTCACTCTAGATCACAGTATGTCTGTCACAGAAAGCTGCTAATGTTAAGAACTGCCACCTTGGAAAGATGCTTGCCCATCTGAGCCATGGTTGGGGCGGCCTATATTGCATTAGACCAAAAGAGTAGAGTTTTGCTCTATTCCAGTGGGAGTCATCTTGGAATAAGGGAGCCAGAGACCCAGCTCTCACAGAAAGATCATGATGACCAGCCTTTTGTAGACACTTCACTGAGGTGAGAACACCTTAATTTCCCACTGTGTGTGGGGGGGTTTTGTTTTGTTTTGTTTTGTTTTATTTTGTTTTTGGGAAAGAGGCAGAGTCAGAGATTCTCCAGGGTTTGAGCTAATTATAGAAATTCTCAAAGAGTTACCTGACCTCTGGTACCTAGCTGGAGAGTGTATTTAAAGCAGAGAAGATTCCATTTAGAAGGCTTATCTAGAAGTTTTAACCTACTAATGTCTATAAATGATTTGTGTATAGTGTGGTCTAAATCCTTGTTGCCCAGAGTATAGTTTTCAGACCCAGAGCATGAGTATTCTTTTGGGGTTGGTTAGATATACTAAACTTGGGCCCAAACCCCAACCTACTGAATCAGAATTTGCAATTGAACAACATGATTTGTATGCCCATTAAAGTTGAAGTCACTGGTTGTGTCAAAACTAATGTGGTTATGAGTCTTTCCCTGCTATACCTGGTACCCATCAGAACCCGCCTGAGTTACGGCACCTAGCCAATGGGCAGCTGGGGTGACAGCAGGGAAGTGGGCCCTTGAAAGTGTCCCTGGAGATAGGAGTCTTCTGTAAGAAAGACATGCTCTAAGCTGTGTTCCATTCTCAGAACAGAGGTATAGTATTTTCCAAAACACCAGGTGTTTTAGGGGGAAATTTAAGACAACAGTGCCTTGTGGAATGCTGGGCACAGGGTTCCCATTCTTCTCCCCAAGAACCTAGAGGAAGGGAACAAGATGCTGTTGGGTGAGTCAGTATATTCTTCCCACAGCTGTATTAGTAGGCATCAGAGATATCTTGTTCAGAGAGGAGGATTTTTTCCCCTTAATACCAAGAGTTACACTTTTGTAAGTATTTTCTATTTTGAAAGAGTCATCTACTTGTAATACCCACCCTTCCCATATACACGCACACCCAAATGAACAAAATCTAATTTTGTTAGAGGAAAAGAAAAGCATCTGATCCACTCAAAAAATGAACCAAATTTGGCAGCAAGCATGTGGGATTTATCCAAACTGCTTAGAATTATATCTGAATCTACAAATTTTTGACACTCCATCCATGTAGAAGCAAAGCTATGTATGAGCCCAGACTGATAAAAAGCTTTAGAGCATTGGAAGTAAGGAATAATAGTATTAAAGTAGAGTCACTCTCCACACTCCCAGTGAGTGGAGAAACTGGCGCGCTTCTCTAAAGCTAGGACAAGGCCTGAAGATTATACAAGCACTTCCAAACTAGTAGTTTGCAGGGACTTGCTGCCAGAGGGGAATTGGCAGGGAATCCATCCAAAAGATAATGCAATCCTGTGGTTGAGCCTGAACGTGGGGAATAGATGAATCCCTTAGCTCAGGATAGGGATGAAACCAGGCACTTTCCAAAGATGATACCTCTCTGAAGAAGAAGATGGTTCAGGGTGAGAGAAGACCCCAGCCACCTCTTTTGAGTTTTTTCCTATTATTGTTAGCTGAATAGCCAAGCAGGTACCAGTGAGGAGCCTGCAATGGACGGTGTGTGGACTGGTATCATGAAAGTCCTGGAAGTCAACAGTCAGGTTAGCCCAGGAGTCAGAAGACCAGGTAGGTACCTCTGCAAAAGTAGACTGGCTCAAAAATGTTTGTGGCAAGAGTCAAAACCCCTGGAAGGTAATGGGTTGAGTGGATAAGGAAGAATCAAGAAGCAGAGTGGAGGTACACTGAAAGAGTGAATCAGGAGGGGGAATTTCCTATCTTAGGACCTGCAGGTGATACAGCCCCTTAGAGGATCTAATCAGCTGGTAACTTTGTGGACACAGAGTGACAACTTCTTCCAGGCAAACTCTACAAAAAATTTGCATGCAAAAGTTGATATATAAAGGAGGCAGGTGTCACTTCTTTCAATTCATTTAAAAAAATATTTATTTTTAGCTACTAGAGAAAATACCAGAAGTGGTTAAATCACTGTACTCACAGTTTAGTTGCACAAACCCCCAAGGAGAACATCTAGCTATTGACCACGCCCCTTGGGTACTCCACATTTCCTAGGTAGTGGCATCAGTGCCATGCCCTGCTGTTTGGAAATAACTGAATAATTCTGAAGGTTAGAGACATAGATACTTTTGACACTATAACACTATGTGATACTGTTGGGAAGAAAGGGGGCTATTTATTCCAAATTCAGAAGTTTAGTGCCTTGGTTTCATTCAGTTTCGTCTTGACTTAATGTAGCACAACTAGTAATTAAAATAGTTTATCACTCAATATAAATGATTTTCAAATGAACAAAATCATTCATATCAGTCAGGCTGCTACTCTAGGTACATATTTCCTGATATAGTGTCTTATCAGTTTTTTAAAATTAAGATTCAGAATGGTTGAAGTTATGGGGTGAGATATATTCTCCCAGAAAATACTCTACTGGTCACATTTCAGATGATCAGTATAAATGAGTGGTTGTGGGAATCATCTGAGCTTGTGAGTCTCAAATGGCAGCCCATTTTGTATTGATTCCGATTAATATAAATAGATGAGGTGTGTTCTCATTGTAGTGAGAGCTACACGATTAAAGGTTTTATAAAAGGTCAAAACTCAAGTTACTTACCAGATAGTAAATTTCTCCAAGGGAAGTATTAACAGCTATGACTATTATTAACATGTGACAAGTAAGCATTATTCTAGTGAAGAGGTCAGCAAACTATAGCCCTCAGGTGAAATCTGGCCCACCACCTATTTTTGTAAATAAAGTTTTATTGGAACACAACCACTCATTTGTTTACATATTGTCTATGGCTGCTTCCCTTTTTGAGTTGTTGAGAGAGATGTTGTCTTGAAGGGCTTAAAATATGTATTTTCTGGTACTTCACAGAAAAAGTCTTACAAAATCTGCTCTACTCTTTTCCATGTCTTAAGAATTCTAGGGGGATATTCATTGTTCCTTATGAAGAAACTGAGGTGCAGAGAAGCTATGCAACCTGCTCAAAAATCACATGGTCAGTGGAAGAGTTGGGGTTCCAGCTCTTTCAGACTGCCTCTGGAGTCTACACCTCTTATTCCTGTAGGGACTGGCAGAGATTTGTTCTGTATTTAAAGTTTCTCCTTTCCTCTTGCTTGCTTTAAAATCCTAGTCTAGGTTTCTTATAATAAATTTACTTCCTTGTTCAATTTACAAATGGGATGGGGAATTTTGAATCAATTTCCTCTCTTTTTATAGAGTCAGGGGGTCCCAGAGCAGGTGCTTCAAGCCATAACTCTGTTTATGTTATAAAGGAAATCAGTTGTATGGGAGTGTGTTGAGGTGATAACATGTGAAGATAAATTAAAGTAAACATTATTTAATGAGTATTTACTACATAGGAAGCTATGCAAAAAAGAATGCATGCTCTTTATAAGAAAAGAGGTAATGGTTGAGTGGAAAAACAGATGAGTAAGGGAGGATCATGATACCCTGTGGAGAGTGCTATGAGAGGGAGAGCACAGGGAGCTGGATGAGCATAGGAGGGCTCTCCTAACCCAGACTGATGTGGGAAGGGATAGGATCTGTTCTGGTAGAGGAGTTCCTATAGGAGTTGGCCAGAAGAAATTGCTGGAAGAGTCCTCAAAACCAGAGAGAGGTTTGTGAGGAAAAATACACTCTGTGTAAAGCCATGATATATTTCTCAAAGAAGTTTTATAGAGACAGGGAAGGGGTTGTAAATTCATGAAGGTCTTTGAAGATCATGACCTCTGGGTCAATAGCTTCTTTTGTTTCAAGTTGACTGGGGGAAATTTTTTAAGTGTTTTTAGGACATGCAGACTGTTCTCAAAATTCCATTTTGGACCATATACTTTGAGATCAGTGTGGGATTCATTCTCATCAAAACACAGCAGTTGGGGCACCTGTACTGAGTTGCCTTGGATGCTTGTGTAAATGTAAATCGCCTGGCCCTACTCATGCCTCCCACATCAGACTCTCTGTGGAGTGGTACCTATTTAAATCTGTGTGATATTTAAATCTTATGGTGTTTACTTAAATTTGCATTTAAATAAATATCCCAGGTGAGTTTTATACATTTCACAGCTTGAGGAGCATTGAAGAATGGTTTTAATAAGGAGTAGGGGGGAAATTAATCTAGGTGAGGACTGAAGAGGGTCTGAATAGTTGTACCTGGGTTGCAGAGGAAGAGATGGATTTTAGAAGTATTTTGGAATTAAAAATTGACAAGAGTTAGTAATTAATTGGATGTGGATAATGGATAGCAAAGGAAAAAGAAATGTCCTTCTTGATTTAAAAAAATCTGGCTTAAGTAATTGAAATGAGATAGAAAATATTTTTCACCCACTTAAAATTGTACCTCCGTCTGCCTTCTCTCCCAAGTTGACTCAGATATTTGCTCAGTAGCTTCACTATTTTTCACTCATTTCAGAAAATGAGTCAGAAAGTCTGGAAATGAGCATTCAGTTTAGTTTCCCTAAAACAGAAAACTATGTCCAGAGTAGTTAGCTGGAATGTCTATTTATTGGAAAGGAGATCCTGATATGTAATATGTTATGTTTTTTGAAGTTGTCATGCCAATGTGAAGGTTGTGGAGCCTGGCAGGAAGAGCAGTTTACTTAAATTAAGGAGTCTCATCTGTGGGCAGATTGGCCACAAGAGAACTAGGGAAGACATGTTTATGAACCAACATCATACTAGATTTTTCTTTCTGAGAAAATGTTATTTGATTGATAGATTTTATCATTCCACACTACTGTTGATCAGTGACTCTAAATGAAATCCTCCAAATTCAAAAATCTACAAACTGATCTGCCATAGATAATCCAGAAGTGGTATAAGTAGTCTCTCCCATGTATGTGAGACACTTTCTAGGATTTAGTTTACTTTGGCTGCTCTAAATAACACAAGGGAATAACAAAAACCCCTGGCATGTTTTCAGCAAAGCTCCAAGCAACATGCTTATTGGAAAGAACTTGGCTAAGGAAGTTTCCAGAACTGGGTTCTGCCTCTGGTTAGTTGCATGACCTTGGTCCAGCACATGACTGGGTAGTGATGTTGAATAACATATGAACTCAGCCCTCATGGAGCTTATTTTCTAATAGGAAAAACAGAATCAGGGGACAGGTAGACAGTTTGGCTTCAAGGAGGAAGTATAAACCTAGGAGGTAGATTGGGTGTTCAGGCCCAGAGGAAATGGAGGGGCTGGTCCCTGAAGAGCCATGTCTGGAGGATAGAGAACAGTTTGTATTAGTTGTATCAGAGTGCATAGGAGAAAATTAGACTGTGCAGATGAGTAAAGAGCACATCCTAGAGGGCCTTCTGGGTTAGTCTTGGGAGGTTGTATTTCATTCTAGGTGATGCGTAGGAGTAGAACACAAGGAAATGAGTTGGGAGACTATGGAGGTGGATGGATAAGAAAAAAGGCCTGAACTAAAATAGAACATCCAGGAAAGGAACAGGATGGTATGCATACAGAAAGCTCTAATCTCCAACACTATTTGCATCTGGAAAGAAGAGAAAGGACTCCACTGAGAAGCCATCCTCAATGACAATGTCCATCCCAATCCCTGTCCTACTGTGTATGTGTGTTGGGGGGGGGTGATGGTGTGTCTCATTAGGGTCTGAATTTAGTTTTGGAATCTCTCCACTTACCAGTGGTATGCTTCTCTTTGAAACTTAATTTTTCTTCTCTATAAGAGGAATGACACACTTATTGGATATGAAAAGTGCATCTAATATGGTCTGGCACATACAGAGAAGTTAGCTGGCAGTGTTAGTTCTCTGACCTCCCAACCCCACCCCATGTACCTTGTCAGGAGAAAGTAATTAACAAGGAGTACCCAAATAACGATGCATCCTATGAAT
>NC_043706.1:44130971-44155176 GCF_006229205.1 Suricata suricatta
TCTCTCTCTCTCTCTCTCTCTCTCTCTCTCTCACTTTTGGACTATACAATAAAAGGAAAGTAAGAATAGGTTACCTTGATTTCAAAGGTAATGGTTAGGTGAGGAGCAAAGTCATTATGCCTGACCAAAGGGAGAGTGGAAATTTGGAGGATGGAAATAATGTTACAAACCTTATAAATTTTGAGTGGATTGGAAACACAGAAGAGGTGAATAAAAAGGCCTTCCAGGAGACCATGAAATGGTCTAGTTGGGAAATGACTAAAACATGAACACAAATTTTGGCGACGGGTGGGTCAGCTGTCTGTGAACATCCTAAAGGTTAAATGAACAATAATAGGATTTTTTTTTTTACTGCCCCAAAGTGAGGTTAAACCATTAACTGCATGATGCAAATATGCAAGAAGCTTTAATTGGGCATGACTAAAAATAATGAGGTACATTTAAAATAAGGACATTTAGAACAAAAGAGCAATTAGAGAACATTTGTCTAAAAAGTCAAAAAGTGATCATTGCTTGGTGGTTTCATTGTTATCAGTATGCATATTTCTCTTAATATAATAAATTGGATCCTGTGGCAAGTGAAACAGGTTCTAGGCCAACTGTAAGTCCCTTGAGATTCCCTGGCAGCCAGAAACCTTGGCATTTTCAAAAGACAGTTTTCATTAAAATGAAAGATGCTCATGAGCCTTCAAGTCAAACCTACTAATTATTGTACCAGGTCAATTGAAAGTTTGACATATTGAATGCTCTGTCATGCAGGAGCTGATTCTGTTTTTCCTCCTGCCAAGACTTTGGTTGATTTGGCTGTAGTAGCACATCTGGTAGGCATATAAGAATAAAAATTCAGCTGGCTGGATTCTCCATGGCTACTGACACCACAGGTGACCTCTTCACATTCTTTCAGGTACATGAAGAGTTTCATCTCCAAGTAAATGAGAGAAGCAAATAACTTACCTTTGCTTGAGTGGGTCTGTGAACCTCAGGAGATTAGCATTCCTCTTAGACTCTGTGTGCATGTGTGTGTACTTATTTTTCTGGTTTGCTTAATATCTTTACAAAAACTTAATAGAAGTTTTCATACATAGAAAAAAGAGAAAGAAAAGCATAATGAGCTATGTGTCCATCTTCCAGTTTAATAATGATCAATACACATCTCTTCTGTGTCATGCATACCCTTACCTACTTTCTTCCCTCCCCTCAAAAACAAATAACATCCTGGGATGTCACCACAATTTTATGAGTATTTGATTTGTGGAAACAAAATTTCCCAAAGTATGATTCAGAAAAACCCTGTCCTACAAACATGCTGCAAGAATCTTCAAACACTTTGGGAAAATGCTAGACACTCTCTCCTTTTTAAATGGCTACCTTGTACATTAACTCATTTATAGCTCTAAGGTGAGAAGGCTACATGTTAGAACTCATTTAAACCAGTATCTTTCCAACTTGATTGAGTCTAGAACACTTTATTTCCAGCAGATCCTAATTTACATCAAATGGAAGAACTGTTAAGAGATAATATTTACAACATTTAGTAGGCACTTGCTATGTGCCAAGTTTTCTGTAAAATATTTTTTATGTACATTCCCTTATTTAAACCTTATAATAATCCTTTGAGATGAGATTTTCAGCTGAATATCTTACCCCATTTTCAGATGAAGAAATTAAAGCTCAGAAATATAAAATAACTTGACAATGGCCATACAGTAGGGAAGAGAAAGGGGCAGGATTTACTCCCAGATCATTGCGACTCCTGGAACTTGAGCACTCAATCCCTGTACTACGTATACATTTAGAGAGGAGGTGTTAGTTACAACTGATGTTGGGTACATCCTCTAGTGGCACTGATAGACTGACTCTTCTTTTCTTTTCCCTTGTAGTGACAAGGGAATCAAAGGCACAGCAAAACATATTTGGTCAGAATCACTAGGCTAAGGATTTTGTTTAATAATTTCTATTTCGATTGTGCTTTGTACTTTTTAGATTATTCACAAATCTATTGTTCTAGAACTTCCAATGCCTTTCAAAAAGATAGTATCAATGTTATTCCTTTTCAGCCAATAAAGCACAGAGGGGGTCCCTGTCTTGCCCAAGGTTGCAGATTCATTACAGGGTTGGAATTAGAACCTAGATATTATGTCCAGGGCATTTTGTTTTGACTGCACTGCAAACATTGCATTGTCAAATGGGGTATGACCCTGACTTCTGGCTGTTCTAGTTGATGTAACCCAGGGAGGCAAGGAAAGTGGTGTGAGAGAAACTGCCTTAATCCAGAATTACTTGATGGAGGGGACTCTACTAGTGATAATGTGCTTTTCAAAACAGCCTACAGGTAAAGTCTGGCGTTTCCCTTGGTATCTAGATCATGGTTCTCATATTTTAGGGTAAGAAAGGAGGAATCTAAAAATTTAGTTTTCTTAGGACAACCTGTGACTATCATATCCCTTTGCTCCTTTAGACCAGGGAGAACTTTGCTAGTGTTCTTTGTGATTCTCTCATTCTCCCCTCCCCAGCCTGGTTTGGAAAGTATGGTCCATGTCTCATCAGTGATGGGAGAGGATCTGTGGAGCCACTTAGCAGAGGTGATCATGATCAAGCTGGGGAGATCAGCTACTTTTTGCCTATCTCACTTTCCTCATCAAGCTCAAAGTGTTGCCTTCTAGAGTATATGTTTGGTATATTCTCCCTTGAGTACAAAATCATGAAGAAAATTTTGAAAATTATGCAATTGTTTTCAAATGTATCATGGAAAATAGGACAGTTGTTTAAGAGCTACCCAGAATTAAGCACTAACATTATTTGAGCTTTACTGAGATACCAAAAACACCTCTGATTATCTGGGCGTTTATTTTGGCTGAGACACACTTGCATGGAGATAGGGGACCTTGGATAGGTGGCTGCTAATATTGAGCATTACCACTTCATTAAAGTAGGTCAAGAGAAGCAAATGTGATAGGTTTTTTTTTGTATGCTATAATTATAATTAATTTTAGTCCAGTCTATATCTAGACCATGAACATATATAACAAACAATCACCCATCACAGGTGATTAAAATACATGTCTCTGGACAGATTAAAAGGGGATAGATAAAACACCATGATCTCATTATCTATTATACTCCCTCTCATAATTAAGGAAGATGTAAATTTAAAACATTAAAATATGAAGACACCATGACATAACAAAAAGAGCATTGTTCTCTGGATTAGACAGACAACCAGCGTTAAGGAATTTGTTCCTATACTTTGACAATTTGGCCTTGGAAAAAGTCACTTAAATTGTTTGAGACTTGATTGCTTTTTGAAAATGGAGATAATAATAATCTCTTAACATGTTTTTCTGGGGATCAAATACTATGATATATGGACCAAAAATTCTTAAACAAATTATTATTAATAATGCCTTTCAAAAATGGAGCAATAAAGTCAGAACAGAAAGGCCCCAGAAAATGACAACAAAGTCGCCTGTAAAAGGTGGTGTATCTGGGTGTGTGCCAGCATGAGACCCACTCTTCTGAAACAGGAGTGCATTAGGCTGCCTCTAGTTTCATTGATGAGATGAAGGTCAGTCAGTTCAAGAGCAATAAGCTGAGAATAACATTACGTAGTATCAATGTAAGAGATGCAGTTAAGTATTGACTTTGGGATCTGTGATGCTAGGAAGAAAGAAAGGTGTTTTTTTCTGGCCTGGCCACCTGGTTCCTTGTTCCAAGTATATGTAATAGTAGTCCATGGTTATTGTGATGTGTCTGTAAATCTTATTTGTTGTCTGGTTGGTTTAATTAGGTTGTGATAATCCAGAATGAAAACTCTCCATTCTATGCTCCTAGGGAGTTCTTGTCAAATCAAAGCACCCAGTGGCCCCAGAAGCTAGCTAGCCATTCATGGTTCACTCCTAGAGGTCTTGAGACTCAGAGAGCCCCAAAGCTTTCCCTAAAGGCACAGAAAGCTAGCGATAGAGCTAGAGAGGCCTTCATGAGTTGGGGCTTTTCCACCTGTTTGACCTAGTGGTAGTCAAATGTGTATTTTGAGAATGATCCCAAGCATGGCTGTTGCTTTGCAGAAATAATATCATTAAGGAAAAGAAACCTAAAAACACAGCAGGTGTGGGATATGCTGAGGGTTACCTTCAGAGGGATTTGTGGAGATCTGGCCAAAGAAATGAGAAGTTCTGCTGTAACTGTATCCCAAATAAGATGGTAGTGTATACCAACTTTCCAACTTAGAAAGGAGTAGTGTGTCCCTGGAAGGCCCAAGGGGCATGTGTGGTTAGCAGTGGGAGAATGGGTCTTATGATCCAGTGAGAAGGTGAAAGAATGGGTCAGCTGGCATGATGGGGAATTTCATCTTAGGTTAGGGTGGAGGGCAGTTGAGGGAGGCCTTTCTATTGCCAGTTAAGTCCATTGATTGTCATCATGCTCTTTGAGGTGAATTTACCACTTGAGACTCTCCATGCTAACGCCCCAAAGGCAAGATTTCCAGTAACTTTTGAGTGTAAGCCTGTGTAGATAACAAATATTCTGCGTGGCAAGTTGAATTGTTGGGGGAAGATTATTTCCTGTGTGACTACGTTTGTCTCTTACTTTATTAAGGTTAAGATGAGAGAAATGTAGACAGATTTAAGTTCATCCCAAAGACTACAAACAACACAAAGAATGATTTTTCAAGTTTTTTTATTTGACTTTTTGAAATTAAAATGGTAATACAATCTCACTGCCACAATTGGAGCATTATTGCACAAAGATGTAAAAAACAAAGATAATTGATTACCTTTCCTCCAATGCTATTTCAGTGATAACAGTGTGATATGCTTCCTTGTTCATATATTTGAGAAAAAAATTAAAATAGACAAAATCTTAGGTAAAACCAGAGAATCTCAAAATGCTTGAGACTTTTCAGCAAGATCAAAGCCAACCAGAATTACTTTCTATGGGTTAAATCTTACTATAGAAAGATCTGGAACAAAGCTTTGGGGCTAGACTCAGGCGGAGGTCATAAAAGAGCCCCAAGAGAAGCAGACTTAGAGGAATTTAGTTCTAGAAAATTAGCTCTGAGCAGAATCTTAGATGCTGAAACATTGGACTTTTCTTAATCCTTATTTTCTGAGGCTATTGTAATTTTCTTAACCAAGCTTCCCAGAAGGAGGCATATGGTGACATGGCAATCAGTGACTGTCATGTGTCCTTAGGACAGCTCTTCTCACAACATGTATTTACTATGACTGTTTTGTGGGTATGGTTATATGGTGCAAAGACTCAAAAATCAAGCTGAAGAGACTAGGTCCTGACTTTCAGAGCACAAGAAGAGAAATCTTGGATCCAGGGGCAGCTCAACAAGTAAAAAATTAGCAGAATGAACCAAGGACTTAATAGTGGTGTGTGTGGAATGGTTAGGGAGGAGGATCTGGAGTAGGTGTATTTTTGGACAAGATGGGCCTGGAGAGGAATAGCTGCCTCAATTCCAGTCATGCAGTTACCTCTGCCTCATGAATTTGACATAGGGAAGTGCTGGAAAGAAAATTAATTTCTCATGCAGAGATAAATTTCAATCTGAATTCAATGGAGCATAATCCCATGATGCCTGAGTTATCTCTTTGAGAATTTTGATTTACAATGTGCTATCCAAATTGTAAGATCACAAATATCATTAAAGCAACAAAATGTATCTGTCTAGTCCATAGGAGAACTTGAGGAAACAACCCTTCTTTCTTCCTGCTTCCTTCCTTCCTTCCTTCCTTCCTTCCTTCCTTCCTTCCTTCCTTCCTTCCTTCCTTCTTTCTTTCTTTCTTTCTTTCTTTCTTTCTTTCTTTCTTTCTTTCTTTCTTTCTTTCTTTCTTTCTTTCTTTCCATCTGTCATCTCCTACTACCCATCAACATATTCATTCATTTATATAATCCTATGTATGTATGTATGTATGTATATACATCTTTATATACACACATGTATACCTGCATCCAATAAGCTATCTCTCATCCAAAAGTTTTTGTAAAGAGATTGTGGTGAGTAATAATTACATTATTTCTGGATTTCCTTGAAATTGGAAAATTGCATATGTCTTACTCTTGTGACTCTTGGTTTTATTTACAGGAAGCTTAGCAGTCATTTCTTAGCTTAGAACTTTTACACATTTCTTAGTGGGATACAATATGATAGGCTAGTCTGCCTATAAATTCAACTGGGTTCACATACTACTCTTGGAGCTTTCTCTTTCCTATAGGGTTTTCATCCTCAGGATCTACATCTAAACTTACCTAAGGCAAGCATTAAATATGCTGCTTTGTAAAATATCAAACAATGCTCCCTCCTTACCCTAGTGTTAATTGCTGATATGCATGTAAATAAATAGATAAATGAGAATCTGGCCTCAGAAAGTATGGTTCTAGGACTGTGGTGTCCATATTATTCTGCCTTCTGTGAATAGATATGAAAAGATGTTGAATAGATGACAAAGATGATATAGTCAATGGATACATTGTATCTCAAGAATTTTGTCGTTCTCTATTTAGAAGAGGTACAAATTTAATAGTATTCATGATATTGATGGAGGGAGCCATGGTAATAATGGGGACTCTGACAAGAATTGGAAGCTATATTCTGAGGCCAAGTAGCCCTGAACCTGTCCACTAGAGCTTCAAAAAAAATATCAAGTTCTAATACATTTTTTTAAATTCTAAAAAAAAACCCGTGTGTTATTTGTATTTATTTTTAAGCTTGAGATAATACTTGGTCAATGCCAGCTGAAGTGTTGTTACCAAAGTTTAATTATCAGTATGAACTGTATATTGTTAAATACTCACTCTTCAATATCCAGAGATGACTGAGAAATAATAACTCAAGATGGAAAGGACATTCTAAGCAATGGAAAGGCAATGGGTAACTTAAGCTTTTCATTCATTGTGATAGCAGTTGAGCTTCTTGATGCACTTATTATTGTAAAAATGTCCTTGAAACCAATTATTTCCTCCTTTAGATGGTTAGAATTCTGAATATTACCTGGAAAACTTCTAGAAGCATAATCTGTCAAGTCAACTTGTAAAAGCATTTGTAAGTACTCTCTGTGAGAATATTCAGAAGATGTTTTAGTTTCTCATTCATTATCTCTAACCCAGTTGTGTATTGACCTGAAGGGCACATTTGGCTCCTGCACTGGGAAAAATGGATTAGTTCTTCTCATCTCTGTCAGGTTCTCTTTATCTACACATTTAAAATAATTTCTTTCTCTTTTCTTTTTAAGCCACAACTGTGTTAGTCAAGTGGATTTTTTTCAATAAAGAAAATATTCTGCACTGACATTGAATCATTTTTGTTTTGCTGGTACTGTTTATTTTAAATCTAAAGATTCAGCAGCACGGTGGGTAATAAATGAGAGGTGTTGACATAAGGAAACTAAAGGTACCTTACCTTAAAGGGACCAGCTGAATTGCATTATTCAGTAATTCTCTATTTGCCCATTATGGTGATTTGTGTGGACTTTTCTAAAGCTACAAAATTTAAGTAAAAATGCTCACTGGTTGGGAATTTTTCTAAATATTGGTAGCCCTGGGAGTTACTTAAGCAACTTAGACTAGCTTTGGGAGTTAGAACATTGATTTCCTTACCTAAAGAAAAGCAGGTCCCCCAAGGTCACCCTCTAAAAATTGGAACAACCCATAAATATTTTATTGTAAACTCTCTGAATTCATCTTGGAAGATAGCGTCATCTAGTTTTAGAAATGCTGATTCTCTCACTGACTAGAAGTGAGTGGTTATTGCATATAGCACCAGGGGCCCCTGAGATTTAGAAAGACATGTTATCCAATAAACCCAGCACTACACAAATATCTCAATCCTCCATTAAGGCCATTTAAGAAGGAAACAGAAAACATGGGAAATAATATTGAAGAAAAGGAAAGAAAAATGATGCATGACAGAAAGAGAGAGAGAGGGAACCAGTTTGTGTGTGTGTGTGTGTGTGTGTGTGTGTGTGTGTGTGTATCTAAAGGAGAGAAATAGACATGTACACAGATAAGAGGGATGAACACAGACAGATATAAGTCAGCTCTTATGTAGTGAGAGCCCCATTTTAAAACTTTTGAAAGTATCGCTGCTAAGTTTTATTGAGACAATGACTATGTTATACTGTAGTAATGACACATATAAACAAATAAGCACAACCAAAGCAAAAAAATCCAAACAAACCACCCTCAATCTCAGTAGTTTAACATAAGACAAATTTCTTTCATGTCATAACTCAGTGCTTCTTGCCAGAGGGACCCTGCTTCATGCAGTTCTTCAGTCAGACTCATTCCACATGGTGACATCTCCATCTTCAACGACAGTCTCCAAGGTCATGGCAAAAGGAGGAAGTGAGAATGGAAACTCAAGGGGTGAGATGTTACCAATTGTGCTCAGGAATGTCATGCATCACTTCCACCCACTCTCCATTGGCTGGGACCGAGTTGTATGAACTCAGTGGTGTCGGAGGGCCTCGGCCAGTTCAGTACTCTTGTTGAATCGCTTGCTCATTAAAATAGGAAAGCACATTGCCTCTTGCATTCATACTGTTTTCCAAAGTAGTTTGTGTCATTTAAGTAGTTTGTGTAAATTAAGCCCTACTCTTCACTCGCTACCCAATCCAGGACACAGGGCAGTTTTCTCTCCCAACTGGACTTTGGGCATCATCCCTAAAAATCCTTAAGAGCTAGGGAAATATAGTGTACTCCTTTCTCTGAAAGGAGGAAATTGTCTCAGTTCTGAGACTAGGTGGTCACTAGTCACAGATTCTAGAGCAAAGGTCTCTATTGTGTGTATATGTGTATGTGAGAGGGGAGTTTTGTGGGGAGATTTATGTATTTTCAAAAATAGCACCAACTCATTTTCTGATAATGCTGTTCTAATACTGCCTGGCTTAAGCATGGTGGATTCTGAAAATTGTTCTTCTAAGGTGTATCTAATGTCTATTTCTTCACCTCCAAGGTGTCAATCCAACACACACACACACACACACACACACACACAAACGCTCTACACACAAAACAGTTTGAAGCATTGCCCTAGACTAAGGAGATTGCTAAACATTACTACATAATGAAAACTTGAGCCATGATGAAAATCTGTTAGAAGATCGTATCAGTTTCTCTTGCTGCTGTAAGTAATTGCCACAAACTCAGTGCCTTAAAACAACACAGAGTTTTGTTGTCTTAGAATTCCAGAGGTCCATAGTCTGAAATGGATCTCACCAGGCTAAAATCACAGTGTCACATAAGCTGCATTCCTTTCTAGAGGCTGTAGGAGAAAATCCGTTTTCTTGCCTTTTCCAGCTTCTAGAGCTGACCACAAGCCCTTGGCTCTCAGACCTTGTCTTCCACCTTCAAAGCCAGCAGTGAATGGTTGAATATTTCTCATGATGCCATCTCTCTCTTTCTGATCTTCTTGTCTCTCTCTTCCTTATAATCCCCATGTGATTATATTGGGCTCATGTGGACAATCTAAGATAACTTCCTTAAGGTCAGCTGATTCAAAAGCTTAATTCTACATATGTAGGAAATATATATTGTGTGCCTGCTTTGCATTTGGGACTCAGCCAGGCTTTAAGGAAGGAAGTATGAAAACCAAACCAAGCCAACCAAACAAACAAAAGCAACCCTGTTTCCTTTTCTCATGGGCTGGGCTAAGGGCGGGAGTCTGGGATGAAAAAGGAGATGTACCAGGGAGAGAGAACATAAGTGAGTGGCTGCTGGGTAATATACAAATAATTACAAAAAGGATCCAGAATTGTGGAAGATAGGGACAGAATGAGAGTCTGGGAGAATTAGGAGATGGAGCTAGAGACACACCCCAATGCCAGACCAGGGGTTTTGTAAGTGATTTGGAAGTGTCGGCCCCTTATCCTGATGGTAATTGAGAACCAGAGGCTTATAGAGCCAGAGTTATTTTGTATAAAAGTTATTGTGTGAAGACACGCCAGGAGAAGGGTTTTGGCACTAGAAAGGGGAAAGGATAGGTGTGGGACACATTTTAAAACATAACAGGGATTGGCTGGAAATGCTGACTAAAGATGGCTTTAAACTCCATGACTCTGAGATGTTGTCCTTGGTGACAAAGCAAAAAGGTTAGTTTGAAGTGGGGCTGATATGAGTGAAATGTGGAGCATTCTGAAAGATGACCAAAAACATTTAGCTCTCCCTAGAGGGCATTTTGATAGAGTTCAGCAAGTCTCAAATGAAAGTATTAGTTAAAAAACATCGGATCTATCTGTGGTAGATATAATGGCCACCTTCTTGGTTTTTTTTTTTTTTAATGATAAAACATTGGTAACATGGATTTCATATCAAGCTGAAGGTGAAATATAAAAATAAACTTACTTCACTTATAAGAAGATGCAAGCATTTTCTCATTTTCCTTCTATGTCCAATATAAAGATCAAGCGATGGGGAATTAACTTCAGCTCACTAGGCGAAGTGACAAGGGATGTCTTATGAAAATCTATTTACAATCTTATGTCTTTCAGTCCCATAACAGTAAAGCAGCAGGTGCACCTCTGGAGAATTTTACACGTTAGTAATTCATTATGTCACAAGTTCTTCCTGGTGTGAAATTCCTCTGATGAAGAAGAGCTGACAGAGGCAGGAGGATGAAGTAATTCTCTTCTCCTCCTCTCTGAACAAGCCATATTTAATATTTCTCCAAGGTTAAGTTCAATTGAAAATAGGACAAGGTGATAGCTCCTTAGATTTGTACTAATAACTGGGTGTTCTCTGCAGAAGCCTTTTGGCAGGAGAGCAAAGTTAACTTATCAAAATGCTTAAGAAAGCAAAATTGCCTGCCAAGTAGGAGATCCAAAAGTTTCTAGCCCCATCAGAGCTAGATTTCTCTTTCTTTTCCACTAATAAGAATGAGCCTGATGCTCAAATAGTAACCCCTTGCAAAGTGTGATCTCAAATACAGAGCAAAAATGTTCTTGTTGGCCTTTTGTAATTTTATTTTGGGTGCTACCTTCCAAATGGCTTTAGATTGTGTAAGAAAAATTATGAGAGAGGCGCTGGGTTTGTCAGCTCGATGGCAGTTGTTTGAGTGACACCTCACTTACATATATTCAAAAGAGCAAGTGGCTCCTCCATTAACTTTTCCCCACTAACCCTTCAATCATTCTAGTCACCTGTTGTGACCCATTAGTCAAAGCCTGGAGTATCTGGAAAATTGATCTTGGCTGCCTGTAGTTTCAAGAGCACGTACATATATTCACTTTAATGCAGGTGTCAAGGTGTCAAACAGGGACTCACATTTTCACAACTGGTCATGATTCTCGAAAAGTACAGCATGGTTAAGAAAATAGGCTTGGCATCAGCTCTGGGTTCAAGCCTCAGCTCCACACTTTCCCAAATGTGTCATCACCTCTGTGAACCTCAATTTCTTAACCAGAAAAATGAGGCTAAGAGTGGTATTGACTTGGTGGTGTATTTGTGAAGATTGAGTGTGATGAGACAGGGAAAGCATTTCACCCAGGGACTGGCACCTGGTGGGATCTGACAAAGAGGCAATTGCTCCAATATAATCATGAGTTACAAAGACAGAAAGATGAAAAGAGACTCTCAAGTTTTGAAAGAAATATTTGAAGATGTTCTACTTTCGTAGCCCCTGATTGTTTTATAATTTGAAACCAAATGTCCTTCTATAATAAGTACAGCATCAAACTCTCTTAATGCATTAATAGAAAATGTAGATCTAAAAAGAAATAAATGAAAAGAGAGGATATGGATGAAAAAATGATGTGTGAGAATGAACTTTCCTGGTAGATGTTAGGATGTTCAAAGAGAGCACAGAGAAAAGCCTTTTTGGCTTTGAAGTGTTGAACTAATTAGATCTGCAGATTAGATATAGAGAAAAGATGGAAATCACAAAAGGGAGCATCATTCCAAGATGCCCAGAGGAAAAAGTCATATGTAAGAGGACCCAAAAGTTCAGCATTAGTTCTCAAAAAGTGAGTGGTAAAGAGAATTAAAAATTTTGCAGATTAGTTTACACAGAATGCTCTTTCTTCTCTCTTTCTTTACTAATCCCTCCCTTTTTTCTGGTCCCAGGTCAGTTTCTACCTCTCCAGGGAACCATCACACAGTACATGTCAATGCTCTTCTTGCCCATTCTTCCCTCTGAAGGTTCATGGCCCTTGGACATTGTCATTTAGTTTGAAACTTTATTGTCTTAATATTTGCCTCAGGTTGTTTTGATTTGGGTGACTAGGGTGCCTATATTTGATTCTATGCCACTCCTCATGGGTTTGATCATGTACACATTCCCAGTATTTTCCTTTACACATATCTCGGTGTGTATGTGGAGTATACACATTACACCTCCACAGAAGTAACTCAGGCCCAGGGAGTTGAAGGGGTCTGGGGAGGTCATGCCACCATGCCTTCTCCATCATCAGCTATCAGCTGGGTGCTCATCTCCCACTACTCTGTCCAGCCCCTAAACTGATCCAACCCTCAGTCTCTTTACTGGCCTGTGACTTACTGATTTTTCTTATGTTTGAATGGTTCTCGGAATGTTCCCTCCACATCCTTGCCTTTTCTTCAACCTGACTTTTCTGTGAAGACAGAGCACTCTCAAATAAGGATTCTAGTTCTTCCTCACACCGTAGCTCAAAGTCAGAAACTGGTGTAGATGTATCCCTGACTGCTGCTTTGAAGCCATCTCTCTCCTTTCTTTCTTTCTTCAGAACAAACACCCCCTCCCCCACAAAGACTCCTTTCCTTTGAAATTGAGTGCGCTCAATATTCTATCTCCTTTTTTATCCTTGCTGCTGATGACTAGCCTCCCTGTCTCCCCTCTTCCCTTCCCATGGAGGCTTTAATCCCTTGTCTTTATCTCCATCTCTATTTCTGTCAACAGTTATGATGACACGAGGTCCATATAAATGAAGAAATCACACCCTGAACTAACAGTTCTTTCGTGTTCACACAGTGAGTGATCATTTCCTCTGACCCTTGATACAACACTCCTAAAATTCCCACTTCTGGCAGCAAAATAATCCCACGCTTCAAAGCGGAGAAAGTTAGCTAAGGATGATCTGGCTGTGAAAGACCTTTGTAGCTAGAGGTCAGGGACGATGTTACAGTGATTTGGGTGAACTCAACACTTCAAACTGGAACAAAGAACCTTGGTGGATGGCACGATGTTTTCCATAACTATTGAGATACACCCCTCATGCCCCTGCACTATTTAAATCCCAGCCCATCTGAGAAATAAAATGTAAGCATTAGGAAAAGAGTAAGAATCAGAACTGACTAACAGTAAGCTCCCCTCACCTAGTGGAGTGGGGTCCTAGGGCAAAGATTAAGTTCTGTTGTAGACGATTATAGGAAGCTGCGTTTCCTATACAACAATGCCATGAAATGAGATTTGTAGCCACCTTCTTTGCTTTCCACTTTTTATTTTTAAAGCCTTTTTCATTTTGTTTTTTTGAGAGGGAGGGAACGAAAGAGTGCAGAAGGAGGGGGGTGAGAGAAAGAGAGAGAGAGAGAGAGAGAGAGAGAGAGAGAGAGAGAGAGAGAGAGAGAGAGAATTCCAAGCAGACTTCATGCTAGCTATGGACGTAGGGCTCAACCTCACAACCATGAAATCATGACCTGAGTCGAAAATAAGGGTCAGAAGCTAAACTGACTGAGCCACCCTGGTGCCCCTTCACTTTTCCACCTTTTAAAATGACTATACTTTTTTCACCTCAAACTTCTGTGTCTCCTTCTGTCTTTTCTGCACATTTTCCCCTGAGGAAATATAAACCAAAAGAGAAATTTCCTTATATTTTGAGCCAGATCTCCACTTACATATTTTTGTGCACATATTCTTAGTTGTTCCCTCACCTTTACAATGTGTGAAATGCCTCTGTGTCTATTTTCTTCTCAATGACATGGCATTAGAGTTGTACTCACGCTTCTTGGGCGGCATCACCTTCTCCCTTTCCACTGGAAATTCCCCATCATCATAAAACTTGGTATTTATATATCTGCCTTCCCAGATTCCACCTCACCTTGAGCTACCACCTCATTTCTCTGCTCTTTGTCACAGTAAAAGATATTGAAAGGCCTGTCTTTCAATAGGTTTTCCTATTTTCCTATTTTCCAGTGACTTCCGTGTTGCCAAGTCTTGCAAAAAACATGGTTCTCTCTTCATTCCACTCAAGATTTTGAACTGCATGACACCAAAGCAGAAATCTTTCTTTTTCTCTTGGCCTTGTCTTTGGGCCCTTCACTCCTCTTGCTTTCTACACATATCTCACTAAGGATACTCTTTTCATTTTCCTTTTCTGGCAACTTCTCCTTTGCCTAGTTATTTCATATTAAGGAAAAAAGTATATTAACTACCAAGATAAAACTCTTTAGTGGATTTCCACTGTATTTAGAATAATATTCATATTCCTTAAGGTATTTTTTATTTTTAATGACTTGCTTTATTTATTTAAAGTGTGCATAAGCAGGGGAAGGGGTAGAGAGGGAGATGGAGAGAGGGAGAGAAGGAGAATCCCAAGCAGGCTCCATGCTGTTAGCACAGAGCCCAGTGCAGGGCTAGATCCAGTGAACTGTGAGATCATGACCTAAACCAAAATCAAGAGTTGGAGCCCTAACTGACTGAGCACCCAGGTGCCCCTCCTTAAAGTATCTTCTTCTCCAACATTTCTGATATCACTTTTCTTCCGCCCACTGTGCTCCAGCAATGCTGGTCTTCTCTGATGTTTTCCTACCCCAGAGCCTTTGCCCCTGCCATTCTCTTTGGCTGTAACTTTCTTCCCTGATATTTTGTGTGACTGGTTCCCTCAGGGGCCAGGTCAATTGTCATCTTCACAAAGAGGACTTTCCTGGTTCCTTTCTAAGTTCCTCTATTACACCACTCAATTTCCATTATGAAGATTATGATTATTACTTGTTTTTGAAATTCATTTCCTCACTTATTCTCTCTCTCTCTCTCTCTCTCTCTCTCTCTCTCTCTCTCTCTCTCTCTCCTTGAGTCTAAGCTTGATGAAGGAAAGGACCTGCCTTGTCTTTTCACTGCTGCATCCCAAGTATCTGGCACAGTGCCTGACACATAGTAGATACTCATTAAAAATTTGCTGAGCAAATGAATGAAGAAGTAGGTGGTATTAGAACTAATATTAAATGTAGGTTTAGGAGGAAAAAAAGGGGGGGGTGCCTGGGTGGCTCAATTGGCTAAGTGGCTGACTCTTGCTTGATTTTGACTCAAGTTATGGCTCAGGTCATGATCTCATGGTCATGAAATAGAGCCCTGTGTTGGGCTCTGTGCTGGGCATGGAACCAGCTTAAGATTCTCTCTCTCTTCCTCTCCCTTTGCCCTTCCTCTATTCACAGTCTCACACACACTCTCTCTCAAGAGAACCCCCCAAAAACCTATGTTTATGGATTCCAACCCCCATGCTTGCTTTGAAATACTAAACTATAATAATTTTAAGAATGTACTTCTTGGATCAAAAAACTTTTTGATCAGCAGGGGAAGCTGTTACCACTTTTTGGAGTAGGGATAGTCTAAACAATTAGATTAAAGGTCTCAAACTTGATGTTTTTACTTTCCAGTCCTACTTCTTTCCTACTAATTTGTGGCAGATGGGTCTGTCTGTGTGAGAGTTACAGAGCTGGGGTTAATGAGTAGCTCCCATCACTGCAAAACAACCTATCATTGGATCCAGTAAGAGTCTGAGAAATCATTCTAACAAATGGTTCAAACCAATATCTTGAAACACTACAAAATCAAAAGCCTGGGGATGTATCTTATACATATAATTTGACTCCACTCCCTCCCCCCACCAGAGGTCTTTGGGGGAAGTCCCACAAGAATACTCCATCCTTCCCCCTTTCTGTGCTCTTCCCAGTCCTTATGACTTCCCTGTAGTCCTTTCTTTTGTCCATGTTCCCACCTTTCCATCTGTTCCTATCTCCTGTGGCTTTCTTTCTCATAAGACAAAAAACCTCTCAACCCAGGCTGGGGTCCTGCAGACTCAGTTGTTAACTGTTTCAACTCCAGCTGACCACATACTGTGGGAAGAAAGACCTGGGCTGTTAGAGGATGACTGGGTGTGGGCACTCACACCACCAGCCTTGCTTGGACCTGATCCTTCAGTCCTTAAACTGTCTAGAATTCTGTGGCAAACATCAATGTGCTCATTGTCTCCCAGTCTTGATTTTTCCATTTTATTTTGTCTCCTAAATCAGCTATCAAATTTCGGCCTGTTTTTAAGCTTCCAAAATTTTGTTGATATTCCTATTTGCTGTTGTTTCCTGTCTGGTCCTACTTGTCCTTGTGGGTATATGTCTTCTTTATACTTTAAATGTGTTTTTTATTTGTTTTTAGGTTTCATAAGGGAAAAATTAATAAACCAGTATGATAAACATGCCTTGTTTATTTTGAAGTGTGATCTTTTATTGTCTCTGATCTTCTTTATGAGTTCATGCCTCCCTGCAAAGCAGAATACATTGACTCAATAGGTCAGTCTTTTCTGATTAAAACAGCCTATTGGGGTCAAATGCCTAGTAATTTAAATATAACTCTTTATCAGTGTTCATTTGAATAATCTTTTTGGGATCATTTTGTTTCTTTTGGTTAAGTGTTCAATGTTTGAGATGTTTCTCTCCTTCCTGGCAGTGTGGCCTCTGAATTTACAATGGGACAAGTGGCTTTGGATTCACACAGTGTCATTGGATCCTCTAGGATTTTTACTGGGGAGCAACTAGTCTGGTTTGGCTCTTGGACTAGTGATTGTTGTGCAAATTGTCCTATCTGATACCGACTGCTGGCTGTGGTCCTGGACATTTGCTACAAGTAGTGAATCCTCTATGTCATTTGGGCCTCATATCCAGGTTCCATCAGACCACTGGCTCTCTCAGTGTCTCCTTACCTCATCCTCAAGGTACTCAGGAGCTTCTCTGTCTCCCCATGCCCTGGGCAGGCTGTGGGGAACAAGAAGTTTATTCCTCTAGACACTTCCCTGAGCTGTTCTGCTGTGCTACCATACCTCATATTGGTTTTGAGTCAACCATCCCAGCAAGCTCTTCCCAAGGTTTCAAAGTAGAACAGAGAAAAAAACTCTTCTGCTTTCAGTTTTCCCCAACCCTATATAAAATGCTTTCCCAACTGGGATTCTGGTACAAATAAGAGGAGTTGAGATACGTGTTTCCTTGACCTTCCTTACCTTTGGCTTCTCTTCACACTCCAATTAGCCTAGAAAGAGCAGGCTTTCCTGCTTCTCACTTTCTGACAGGGTATTTCCTCTTTGTCATAATTCTTTCTTGGGAACATTAAGCTTCAAAGCTTTGACTGAGGGTGAAAAACTATTGACTTGAAACTATGTGAGAATAACTTCTGCCCGTTTTGGCTTTGATATGGGTGACACAGAGCAGGTTGTAACTATGGATCATTGAGGTCAAAAAAGAAAACCAAAATATATAAACAAAGAATATTATCCCTTTTACAAATGTTTAACTAGACTCAAAACACATCTTGAAGTATTTTGGGAAGGAGAAGATTTTAAATAAGTGGAAAATGTTCCAGAAAACAAAAAGAGAGATAAAAAATGGAGATAGCCAATAGAAAGATCCTAAATAGTGGAAAGGAAATATGAATTATATATGTTCTAATTGCATAACGTCTATTGTCTAGACAATAGGCAAGTCACTTAATTTCTTTGAGCCAAGTAATTCCATTTATCAAAAGTAAAAGTCTATTCTGATGGCCTCCAGAGTGTTTTTAAATGTTAGTATTATGTCTTTTATGGTTTCAGATATCATAATGTAATGGTATGCTGGATATTTATTAGTGCATAACAACCACTCCAAAACCTAGTGGCTTAAAAAACAATATTTTTTCTCAGGAATCCACCATCTGGGCTTACATCCATGGAGAAAGCTTATTTTTGGCTCTAGCTGCATCATCTGGATTGGCTTGACAGGTTTAATGAAACAATTAACTTGAAAGAAAGGAAAATTCAAACTGAACTTCTGGAATTACTTAAATGATTACCCATCACAACAATTGAAAAAATATTTTATTTCCTGATAATTGATGGACCATATAAATCAGACAATCTGTAATTTAATCAATGAGATGCTGCAACTCCTCTATTTTCACAAGACAGTGATATTTGGAGTTTGGCTATGACTTCAAAATACAGAGGAGAAATTGTTCAGTAATTAGTAGAATGTTGGTATCAAATAAAGGTCATTATGTTCTAACCCGTTGAAGATATGAGCAGGGTTAACAAATTCAAGCAGTAATAAAGTTCAGTATGCTTGCTTTTCTCAAGGTTGAGGCTAGGATCAACAGAGGAGGAAAAACGGAAGGAAAATCGATTGAATGCACACAGGTTCAAAGTTCAACAGGAATAGATTTTCCAAGTAATGGAAAATATTTTAGCCCTTCCTCAAGAATAGAAGAAATAATAATAGTGAGTATGACAATAGCTTACTCAACAATTATATACTCTGTATTAAGACTTTCACATTATGGGTGCCTGGGTGGCTCAGCCAGTTAAATATCTGACTTTTGATTTTGGCTATGATGTACTCATGGTTTGTGAGATCAAGTCCCACACTGGGTCTGTGCTGACAGACTTTCTCTCTCAAAATAAAATCATAAACATAAATAAAAGTTAAAAAAAGACTTTCACATTAATTATTTTGAACCAACTTATGACCATGAATAAGAATATATGGAGCATATATTTGATGAACAAGTGAATAAACAAATAGTAGATAACCTCTCCATATATTGTTGAAACATTACATTCACATTTTAAGAGATTAGGAAACCAAGGCAATGAGAGGTTCAATATCTCTAGGAGAGCTTTGAGTTTGCACTCAAGTAGGTGAATAGCAGTTGTAAGATTTGAAATGAATCCAGACAAAAGTGTGAATGCTTTTTGAACATTAATGTTATGCCACACAAGTCGTGTTTGTGTTATGCCACTTTGCTTTTTGTTTTTCTTCATAATACTTTCCTTTTATGAAAGATTTACAATAGTACCTGTTTTCACATTCCAAAAGAAACCTTGAGAGGATTTTTGCTTTTACAAACAAGTGCAAAAAGTGAAAACAGCATTCAGCATTTGTTCTGCATCAAGCCTTTGCAGAGACAGTGTGTACCCTGAGCAGTGACAATGACACTGCCAGGCTCCTTCCCTGAGAACTACACCCAGCATCTCAGCATCCAGGTGCCAGAGCCTTGAACTGTGTCTGTGAGCCTCTAGGCTTTCTCTCCATTTATTTTTTGCACTCTTTAGCAAGATATGTGCTAAGGCATCACCCAGATGTTATTTTTGGGGGTTTGAGAATTTCAAAAATTTTTCTATATACATTAGTAGTAATTGCTTCTTTACTTGATGCCATTTTGGTTTACGAAAGCTTTCATCAAATGTTCCGATTTCAGATGGTAGGGGAGACCTGTACTTCAAATTCCAAGGGTCACACACCTAATATCTAAGCCATCCCTCAGAGCAACACACGGAAGTTATATAAGAGGGTAAGTATTGGGAATATGGAAGAGATGCTGAGAAAAGAACCTTCTGTCAGGCAAATTTTCAGTGTTATTTAGGAGCATATGATAAAGTAAACACACATCTCTGTGAGTGTTATTTATAAACCTCCAATTGCCCTCCAAGGTGGGTAGTCCCTGAGAGCCAGGGGGTTCTCCCCACGTCTGTGTTTGAGTGAAAGCAGGTGACTTTGGAGGACATGGCATAGAGATCCGTCATTGCTCTCTAAGAAAAAGCAGCAAAGGATTGAAAAGGCCTGAGGGAAGACCACATGTTGGGATGCGAACCCCCTTGCGGAATGGCTGAGAACGAAAACCCCAGATGAGCAGCTCTACTATTGCTCAGGGAATCACGGGGTCACGTGCTATGACGGTGTGAGTGTCAGACAATCTTCATCCCCTTTTCTAAATCGCCCCTTGATCCTGCTACTCATTACTGTTTTGGATGCGAGTAGACTTTTTTCTTCTGAGGAATGGACAATGCGACGAGTCCTACTTCAAACTTGGTCTTAGAGGGAACGAAGGGAACATGCAGGGACAGCTGACACCCAGGAGATATTTTCTTTACTTTGAGTGACAGGTGATGGCCATGGCACTGGATTCTGTGGTAGCCTGAGGGAAATATCCCTCAGACCACAAAGTTTCCTTACCTTTGAGTCCAAGCTCACAATGACAACCTTTTTCCTGAAGGTGTCTCTCTCTGCCAGGGGGCAAGGTGACGAGGGTTGAGAGGGGGATCAGCGTCAGTGGCTGTACCAGGGCCACCCTCACTGGACCCCAAGTGCAGACAATTTTCCAGACTCCGCCAGTGAGAAGAGTCACAGGCTCCATGTGTTCTTGTAAATCTTTCTCTTTCCTTATAATTTCGCCTGGAACTGTTACACAAATTCTCTATCTTCATCTCTTTTGGTAATGGAACCTTCTGCTATGCTCCAGGGAGAAGAATAACAAATGAGACAAAATAGGTCTCTCTCCTCAGAATATATGGTCTAGTCCAGACACATTTTCTATGAAGTCTTTTTCACTGCCCACCTCCAAGCAGGTATAATTGAACCTTTTTTTCCCTTAGAACTCTTCCACACTTGGTGCAGACTTCAGCCTAATATATATTATTCCTTTTGGCACTTTTGAAAAGAAAGCGTGTTGGGCTCCCTCCGCTAACATGTATGCCACTTAGGGCAGAGTGTTCATATCTGGTGCTTATCCCATAGCCTATCATGAAATAGATGCTCAGTTAATGATGGATGAGTGTAAATGGCTGAATGAAAGACTGGACAAACATTTCAGTGTGGGAGCTCCAGGGACCAGGGGGATAAGGAGCAGTTCTGGAAGCTGGCCTACTGGTCATTGTAGTATTTCTCCACATCCTACAGTCCAACCGTGACCAGGAAAGCTGCAGAGGGGCTGTGATGGAAATGTCTGAAATTGCAATACACTGTCTTTTAGGATATGAAGACTGTAATGATACATGTACATCACCTGGTTAAATTTCACTGAGAAATAAACTTCCAGGTAGCAGACAGGAAGAAGGAAATAAAAGAATATTGAGTTCTAGGTACATAATATTAAAAAAAAAACTACTTTTATTTGTGAGGAGCAAGAAAATCAGAGAGGTTAGGCAACTTGCCAAATATCCCATGACTTGCAAATTAGAGAGTTAAGATATGCCCGAGGTCTGGGAGAATCAGAAGACCAACTTGGGCAAGGCCTGTAATGAGAAGCTTTCCACGCGTGAGACAGGAGACGACCTCTTTCAGTATCTCAGAACAAATACTTCAGATCCCACCTTTTATGTTTTAGATGAAGCAGGCATGACATGTAAGAACGATTCCCATGAAGAAGATGGCAAGGGGGCCATACAGTGGTGCTTCACAGAGAATTGGCCGAATGTGCTGTGATTTTGTAAACATGTAGCAGAAATAGAAGGTGAGGTTTCTCCACGGCCGAGAAATTATGAAGCATTTGTTCACATCTGGAACTAACACCCAAATATGGAGGGATGGGTGAGGACGTCCAATAAACATTGGCTGCCTAAACAAATGAATGGCTCACTCCTGATAGCACTGTGGGCACTGAAACTGCTCTCAGAGCAATCTCTGCAGGACGTTACATAGGATCTGAATCAGGGAAGCTGGCAGGGAAGAGCTTCTCTCCTGTGGCTAGTGTTGACTTCTCAAGAAATTAGGAGCTCCCTGCAGCATGGCTACCCAGGGCTTTACCTGTCTCATTTCCTGTCAACAAATCACAGAGGAGTGGGTTCCCAGAGTCCAGTCAGTACGAAGGTAACTACAGAGCTTTGAGAAGTACTAGCGCTCTTCTCATGCTTGTGCTAATAGTGCGATGCGGCTGCTCAGACAGCTGATGTAACGTTAGTCTGCAGGAAGGAGGTGATAAATGGCCCCTCTCGCTGTGTAATAAATGGTTCCTCATACTGCAGCTGAATTCTATGTCCAGTCACGTTCTATGAACAGGGACACGTTCAAATAGGGAAACCAGCATAAAGAGAGATCAGCAAATAATGTCATCTGAGCAGTATTAGAAAGGCTGATTGTTTCATTTTATTTTTCCAGAAGGTAAGAGTCCTCAGGGGTGCAAGAAAAATCTCTCCAAATATTTGAGGATCTGTTATGTGAAAGATTGGGTAGGTTTATTCTAATTGGGCCAAAGGTGGATGTCGATATCAGATCAACATAAAGAGAAGCTTTCTAACAATGATCTAAAGGTGGAAGGTGTTCGCTCACAAGGGAGCCATCATAAAAGTGTGCGGGCAGATGCTAGGTGTTTGCAGAAAGGATTTCAAGTTTGAGTGGGAAGTTGGGCAATCAATAGTGTGGAGTGGATAGTGCAGAATGTAAAATGAAGAGAAAGGTTTCTCTTTTTGGCATAGTTCAGTCAGAAAGAGTTAAGGTAGCATATGATAGTTTTCATTTGCTAAATTTGCAGAAACCATACCTGTAGGGACCAAAGAAGGAAGGAGCCTCAGATATCACAAATGTAATCCACTCATTTTTGAGACAAGGCTAACTTGTCATTCGGCCACGTAGAGGCAGAATGAAAGGAGATTCATGTTTTCATCTACCAATGGTTTTCATATTTTTGCCAGGGGGCTGGAGGGCTTGGAAGCAGAGTGGTAGGTGCGATGGGCTCCTGGCCGCAGAGCTGCTGTGCTCCTGGTGCTCATCTATGCGATGAATGTGGTGTTTGCAATGATCTTTGAAGAGAGGCTTCCACAACTGAAAATTCAGAAACCTTGGTTGCTGCCAGTAGCATCCCTTTCTTTCTCCCACAGTCCTCATGGCAGCAGTGATGAAACTCACTCTCTGCCTCTAGAAATGCCATCAGTCGCTTCTTAAGCAACTATCACCATGAGAACTGCCCGAGAGTGAATAAGTGGGAGGTATTTTGGGCTTACTGGCTCAGAGCTGTTATTTTCCTCCCAGTTCCATCACCACTGTGTGTCACTGCTGTATTTTTCCTGAGGCGCGGATGCTGCTTTCTCTAAGTGTTCATCTAATTGCTTCCAATCTTTCCTCTCATTCTTGATCCTTCCAAGCGGTCCTAAACTTTTTGGGGATTGAAAACGGCCAATCCTCCCACTCAGTGGGATATAAAAACTATTTTCATCTCTCAATTTCATACTCCATGTCCTCTCAAATAGCACTGGCCTGTTTAGCTCTTATAAATGCTATACATGTAGCTTCAACTTGCTTTCTCATACCTGGGTTGAGCTCTGTTGACTTATCTACTATTTTATGTTTCTGCCAACCCCCCACCTCCCAACCCAGGTTTCTGGTAAATTTCCCTGTGTGTTTCTCAGCCAGATTCATTTGAGTTCGTTAGTGCTTGCATCCTTAACATCTTTAAGCCAGTATTTCTTGACTTTCTTCCCTCGTGAGATTCAGGAACACTGACTGCTTTATTATCAGTTGTACTTGGGTTTATCAGTTGTTCTGAATCAATAATGAAGATGTAAAATGATGCTTGACTTTAGGGGCTGCAGATGACGCCTCCCTTCAGCAAGATTCATTTCTGTTGATTGGATGATGCTGTCAGGCTTCCAACTATGAGATTGTGCAGAGCCCAGGCAATTTGCAAGTACGATTTTGGCAATATTATCTTAAAGCTTTGCTGCAAGTCTGACTGTAGGACATACTGCTTTTATGTTCATTTTCTTTTCATCCTGAATTTGATCATTTCTGTCAAGGTGTGGTCCTCATACTTTGCTATTTTATTATTAATTAAGTAGGTAATTAATATTAAAGTCTAGTTGACACAGTGTTGTATTAGTTTTGGGTATATGACATAATTATTTGACAAGTTTATACATTATGCTGTGCTCACAAGTGTAGCTACCATCTGTCCCCACACAATGTTATGACAGTAGCACTGACTACATTCCCTGTGTCTTGCCTTTTGTCCCCATGACTTGGTCATTCCATAACTGGAAGCCTGTATCTCTCACTTTCTTTCACCCATTTTGCACCGCCCCCAACCCTCATGGCTCTTTGGCTCTTTTTTGAAATGGCTTACAGATTTATTAATTTTCTCTTTACTACTATATGTATATTACACCAAGCTATAATTGCTACTTTACCAAATAGCAGTTACCAAGATCTGTTTTGACCAACAGGCCACTTTTTTCTCCAAAGAAAAATTCCATTGATCCTGAATGGTAGGTGATAGTGAGCACAG
>NC_043706.1:44155276-44169212 GCF_006229205.1 Suricata suricatta
CCTCATGGCTCTTTGGCTCTTTTTTGAAATGGCTTACAGATTTATTAATTTTCTCTTTACTACTATATGTATATTACACCAAGCTATAATTGCTACTTTACCAAATAGCAGTTACCAAGATCTGTTTTGACCAACAGGCCACTTTTTTCTCCAAAGAAAAATTCCATTGATCCTGAATGGTAGGTGATAGTGAGCACAGATTACCTAGCTAAGTGCTCACTGTTGGTGATGTTCACTGATGGGTGATTTAGTGTATAAGGGATGATGTACAGACCCAGAAGTTATAAACTGAGGGTAGAAACCCAGAAAAATATCTCAGTTTTTATGTATGGTGGGTGACAGTGGCATATGGCTTGAGCAGTGTTTTCTATATTAAAATATCTACCTTACAGTTCACTGTAGCATATAATCAAGTTGATCTGGTTATTTTGAGACAGATAACTTGTGTTGAAAATACAATTAACAGACATTTAAAAAAAAAAGGAATTCTGGACTTTGGTAAACAAAGGAGGAGGGTGAAATGAAATTCTCCCTAAGCTTACTTTTTAGAATTGTAACACGTCATCTCTTTGAAATTAAAAAAAAAAAAAAAGAACTCACATTTTTGCTAACTCCTGCTAAGGTGCCAATGAATAAAGAAATAACTAACCTGTTAAGGTTTACCACTATTGATCTACAGTATCTCCTTTTTTGGAGATTTTTGCATCTTGGTGGTGAACTCTTAAAAACAGTTAAGTTTTCAAGATGAAAAGTCAAAGGAGTGAAAATACAATGGTACTGTTCCTGAAGTTGATAATTTTGGAGATGGTTTTCTTGATTGTTTCTCTTATGATTTATCTCAAACAATTTGTTCCCAGTGAATCAGTAAGGCAAACTCCTTGGAGAAGAAAAGTTTCAACTGAAAGCTATATCTGATAATTTTTTCCTTTTTAGTTATCTGTTTCATAGGAACTTTGGCAATGGCAGTGTCAATGTACGATTTCAAGCTTGTATTTTCTTACAGTTCCTCTAGTTATTATTTCCTGGAATAGCAGGGATTTGAGATGCAGTGATTATATTCCCAATAACAGTAAATTAATTCATTTGGGATTTGAATGGAGTAACTAAGGCTTACAACTGCAGAGATTTGACCACTTTGAGGAGAGGATGATAATGTTTAAGATAACATGCTAGCCCTCAGTCAGCTGAGGGTCTGACTTCAGCTGAGGTCCGTGGGTTTGAGCCCTGTGTCAGGCTCTGTGCTGACAGCTTGGAGCCTGGAGCCTGCTTCAGATTCTGTGTCCCTTTCTCTCTCTGCCCCTACTCCACTCTCACTCTGGTCTCTCTCTCTCTCTCTCTCAAAAAGTAAATAAACACTGGGGGCCTGGGTGGCTCAGTCGGTTGAGTGTCCGACTTCGGCTCAGGTCATAATCTCACTGCTCCTGAGTTCGAGCCCTGTGTCCAGCTCTGTGCTGATAGCTCAGAATCTGCAGCCTGCTTTGGATTCTGTCTCCTCTCTCTCTGCCCCGCCCTGGCTTATGGTCTGTCTCTCAGTCTCTCAGAAATAAATAAATGTTCAAAAAAATGTAAAAAGTAAGTAAACATTAAAAAAAATAAAAACAAAAAACATGCTAGCCCTTTCCCCAAATTGGGAGTAGGCAGGACAAGTGACTTGTAAGTTAATGTTGTTAGGCCTCCCATGTGATCAGCTTTGAATTGCATGGACCTCCTGGTGTTAGCTTTTTCTAACGGTATGCAGATAAGCATAAGAGTATTTCGGTTTGTTTTTCCCTGTAATGGGAATTTAAAATAGCCCTAAACCGGGTGTGTTGGCTGCAAACAGTTTCATTTGCATACCATATAGAGGAGGAGCGAAAACCTGGACAATATTTTTGGCATTTTAATAATATGCCTCCAAGGAAGGAAAGAGCCACACAATTCCTTTTCTTTGACAAAACTTTAATTAGAAAACCAGACTCCTCTGATTATAAAAATTACACAAGCTGATAAATCTTGGTAAGTTATAGAGAGAATAATTTTATGAACATTTTATACCTAATAAAAAAGTTAAAATAATTATCAGCATTCATCAGATTAATTTTGTTTTCACATGGTCTTCTAATATAAAAAAGCATATAGTCATCAACCTTTATATAAATCCATATATGTTTGTAATAGCTTTTTCATAATGAGAAGGGACAATATTCGTATTTAAATAATGATATTAATAATTGGTAATGAATCAAAACTGCCAAAAGCTGAAGCATGACAAAATTTATGATCAAAGTTGCTTAGGGAACTTTTGAGTCTCCTGTATCCAGAGAAAATGATCTTTTGGAGAAAACCTAGACACAGACTTCATATTATTATAGTATTGCCCCACTTGGAAAAAATTCCGTATGATCAGCGTTGCTTTTAGAACATATGCTTCAGAACAATGACTTTCTTTTCTCAACAGTTTTGTACCAGAGCGGTGCTAACCATGTGCTGGTGTATTGCGCTGCCTACAGGAAACGGTGTTTGATCAACAGTAAACTGTAAATCCTTTTTCTCTTCAGACCGGTAAGAACAGATGTACATTGACAAGACAAAGTTTCCTCTGAATATGTAGCTCCTGTGGGCTAACCTGTGTTCTGCAATACTACATCATTTCAAAATCTCTTGCGTCTTAAAACTTCTTTCCTGGGGCAAAGGCAGCGTCACATGGACTTCTGATTGCCTTTCGGCAAGATAGAAGGAGAGTTCTCGTGTCCAAACGATAAACGAGGAGTCTGGGTAGAATGAAGTAGTCACATGTAATACCTACATTTGTTTATTGCATTCTAATTTTGTCAATATTGCATTGCAATGCTGGCCCAATGTCATACCGTCATCGAACTGCTTTAACTGTGTTTCAGCGAAAAGTGCGTCTGTGTCTCAGCAACAGCGTCCAAACATAAGAGCTGTAAACTCTTAACAGACAACTTAGTTTCATTTGGAGAAGAGCAATGGAAAAGTTGTGAAGTAAATCCTCTAGGAAAGATGGCACTATGCTGAGCACACAGATATTAAACGCACTAATAGTTGCCATTAAATATTCTTTCACAAGCTGGTATGTTAGCACATCCCAAAGCTAATTTAATGATACCAGTTTTGCAGCAATTTGTAAATAGGAATAATTTGATATCGGTACCTTGAGGACCGAGAATAACACACTTAAGGATGGCATTTGTTTCGCATCTCCTACTCAAATCGAAACACAAAGATTTCTGAAACATATCAGGTCATTTAGCTTATAAGCTAAAGGGAGGCAGAACCAGACTGTCTATAGACATTTAAACTTGAGTGCTGTCCATGCAGTCTCTTATTCCTTCCCTAGAAAGTGTTTTGCTAGAAGTTTTACCAAGTGAGAGCCCTGAATGAATGCCCCAGAAATTATATGAGAGGAAGTATTCCCAGGTAGAAATATACTTGATATTGTAGCAGGCACCCCCAGTTTTGCATTAAGAGGCAGACATGAGAAGAAAACCTGATTTTAGTTGATAAATATTCATCACCTTCTTCCATAAAATAATTTCCTTATGGAGGACAAAGTGATATAGATGAAATCAAATTGGGTATATTCATCTTACCTCAATGTCAAGTTCAAGTGGATAAAAATATTAGTAGCAATTTCAGCTGAGAACAAGGCAGAGATGAAACATTAATGGAAATGAAAGTGCCATCACATCTCCCAAGCAACTATCATCTGTGAAATTTAAAGAAAACTTTGTATATGCTGAAATCTATGTGGTATAATTAATAAAGCATTTTCTGGCATAAATACTGCAATGCTGTTTCACCAACATAAACTATGTTATTTCGGAACAATTCTAATAAGGATAAACCAAGTCATAAACAAAAAGAAATAAGAAATTTGGACAAGCACAAGCCATCTGAGTCAGAATTTCTGTGGATGGGATTGCACAATAAATCTGCTGATGTTAAAGAAGCTGAAACAAGTTCTAAACTAACAAAAATTTAGAAGATGAGAAATTTCTGCCAGAAAGGAAAACAATATAGAAAATATCACAGTTGTACAGAAAATGCTTCCTATATTCCTTCCTGAATTGATTAACTTAAATTACTAAATTTCTTCTTAATTCTTTCAGCCATTAGAGGACTAGTTAATGATCTTACAGAACCTGTGACTTAATTACGAGCATTTGTTTTGGAGACTAATCAATGAATCATTAATGTGAGCTTGGAAACAGCAGGTAGAATGCCAATAAATTATTCATTTTGGGAGAAGAACAAAATGTTCCCAAGCATCAGATGATATACTTTACTTATGCTTATGTCAGGTTGGTTTTGGGTGCTCCTGTAATCCCAAAATTCCAAATGAAAATGACTCAGGGCAGTGCGTTCAAGTTTCTTAGCTAAGAAGAAATAGCATAGCAATTGCCCCCACTCAAATTTGTGGTTGCCATGATGGTCTTTCACATTTTGAGCTGTATTTCTTCTTTCTTTCTCTCTCTTCCTTCCCTCTCTTCCTCCATTCTTCCCTCCCTCCCTTTCTTCCTCTCTCTCTTTCTTTAGTTACTTTGTTGTTTCTTTCTTTTTTTTCCTTTCTCCCTTCCTTCCTCCCTTGTCTTTCTTTCTTTCTCTCTTTCTTCCATTAACAATAAGGACAACTTATGACAGTGTCTGCTGTGTCAAAGGAAATCATGGCTTTTGTTAAAATTTAAGTTATAGATAAATATTTAAAAAATGAAAGGCTAGACGTTAATATTGCCTGGCAAGGCATTCACAGACAAGGAACTTCCAATTTATAAGTAAGTAAGTCTACCCTGAATTACTTACTAGACAATGAGATACATCCAATGGCTTTACAATTGAAACACCTGAAGCTTTCAAGATTCTCCTGAAATTGGTTTCCACTTTGATTTATTTCTTCCCTCCTTTCTTTCCTTCCTTCCCCAAATATTTATTGAATGCCTAATGTGTGCCTGGAACTATTCCAGACTATGTGGCTTCACTAGTTTATAGAGCAGGAAAAAAAATCTGTCCTCATAGAGTTTTCAATCTACTGAAGAGAGACAACAGACAAATAGCAATGGAAGGAAGGAGGGTAGGAGGCTTACTATATAGTTATGGAAGACCTTTCTAATGATCTTATATTCAAGAAGAAGTGTCATGAAAAAAATGAAGAAGACTTATGGCTATGAGTTTGTTGAGAATAGCCTTCAGGGTGGTGAGAACAGCAAGTACAAAAGGACAAAAGGGATTGTGGCAGGAGAGGAGGTAATAGAGAAGGAGACAAAGGACCTAATTTGCTAGGGCTTCCGCTTTCACACATCCCCCACCAGAGGTAATGGTTGTGGAGCACTGGATGCTTTACATGCACAGATCCCATGTAGTCTTCAAGGATGACTTGACGTTGCATTTCCTTCCTGCAGGGTTCCCCTGATACCGGATTCTTTTAACTCTACAGGATGAACCATGCAAGTTATCATCAACCATTTTCCGTGTTTTATCACTTAGGATTACTTCTTCTGTTAGCATCTTCAAATAGATCCCAAGCAACTTACAGGTAGAAGTCACGTAATACATTTTCTCCATCCCTTATGGTGCATAATACTGAGACTCATAGTAATTAAATGAAAGAAATAGATTAAAATTATGTTAATTAAGAAAAAACAGAGAGATCCACAACTCAAAAAGTTCAAGGAATGTTAAGAATGTTGTGGAACCAGTAGGTTAGAACTCAGTAGATAATACACATTATCTTCTGATTTGTCTGATGATTTACGTCATTGTCCATTCTACTTTAGAGATTATCTCTGTGCATTTGTAGGCTCCTTCTTTCTGTCCTGTAGAAAATGGGGGCCTTATCTATGCAGCCTCCTTTTATTATAATAGTACTACTATCCATTTCCCTTAATGTCTCCCTTCATTCATGAGATTTCTTCCTGAATTTATATCTCCAATTTCCCAGTATATTGTTACCTAGTAGGGTCAGCGCTATCAGTGGAGTGGCATATATTATAAATATATCAGAGACATAAACTACAGGGTAATAGTCTACTAGTCTAGTAGTTTATCTGAACCATTTGTTCAAGGTCACCTAGTTAAGAAGTGGTCATTGATGGGGGCACCTGAGTGGCTCAGTTGGTTAAGTGCCCAACCCTGGATTTCAGATCAGGTCATGATCTCACAGGTTCATGGGTTCAAGCTCTGCCTCCAGCATAGAGCCTGCTTGGAATTCCCTCTGTCTCATTCTCTCTCTGCCCCTCCCCTGCTCATGCTCTAAATAAATAAATAAACTTTAAAAAAAAAAAAAGAAGATGTGGTCATGAATGAATAGTGGTGATAGAGCACTTTCATAAAATTATTTCTCTTATGGTAAGGTCTTTATGATTTTTAGACTTGAAATTATTTTTTACACACTGTTTATCTGTTCTCTACAGAAGACAGTATAGTCCAACTAAGGAATAAATGTTGATATGCTCCATGGTAAACTGAACAAACAAGAACAGAAGATGCCACTTGATGCCTTTCACATTGTTATTTTAGTGAAACATGTCAATCTCAGTCCATTGGGTGAGATCTTACAATACATCCAGAGCTACATTTTAAACTAGATAAACACTTGGGGACCTAATGTTAAGGAGCAAGATTGTATTCTTCCATCCATAGATGACTCTTTTTCTTTCCCAAATTAGTCATGACTTTTCCTTCCTTTAAGCCATACTTTTGAATATGCCTTAGTCATTACCATGCTAAATAAAAGTGAGCGGAGGTGGCAACGTGGCAGAAAATGACTCCTTATTTTCTGATGTTCTTTCATAAAATGATTTTCCCTTTTTTTCCCCTAATCTGTCTCAATTCTGGTCTGAATGGCCTGTTTTTTAGTATTTCCTCTGCTGGGTCAAATTGCAAGTTTTGGCACTTGTTTATATAGGTAGTCACTAACTTGTTTAGGGTATTAATATCAAGCAAAATTATTTCTGCCCTTAAAGTTTTATCTTCTGCATTGTTAATGACACTAATCAATTGCCTGTCCTTGCCTTCCTACTTTACCATTGTGTTCAAAACACATCAAAACACATTGATACTCATTTTTAATGAACAAACAAAAAATAATAGACAGTAACTGCTATTTATATTAATTATAATTGTTGAAGAGTTTTCAGATTAGGTTATTAATAGCTCTATTTTCGGTTATTTTCATAACATAACTATTTTCAGTTAAAGCAAATAATTTCTTCCATCTTTTTATACAGCATTAAGATCCTTTTCTGTATTATTTAAACATTGCTTTGTCCCTAACACAGGACTTGTTCCACTACTTGGGACATTATAAGTGCTTAGTAAATGTTTGAGGGATGGATTAGTGAAGCAATGATATGGCTGGTTTGTTATGTCCTTTAACTTTCCTATTTCCTAAGTTATTGGCCATTTATCTAGTTGCTGAAAAATTTCTTCCAATCAATAATTATTCTCTACTATTGTCAACCTTTAGATGGGGCTCCTGATTCCTGAAAATAACTGGGTCCTCTAAGGATTTAGATATAACACATGAAGAAAAACTATTGGAATATTTGGTAAGAGATTGATGAACCCTAAAGGCATTTTGTGTATGACTCTAATCTAAGTTTCAATGATTCTTTATTCTACCTGGATGACCAAGGTGGCTTTTTGAAGGTCTGGTGGTGGTGACTTTTTTTTTTTTTTAAACAAATTGGCGTTTGTCAACCATTGATTTTGCTAGAGTATGGCTTAAAAATTTTTTTTAATGGTGTCTTCAATTTGGCATACATCACAGTATAAGGGTTGTGATACTGAGGACAAAGAATGCTTACGATTTTCAATACACCCTACACATTGTTTTTGGTTGACAAATTTCCTCTTTTTACTTTTTAAAGTTCTCAAGAAATAACCTTTCTCAAATATTTTATTCAGAACCCAAATTTCCCATTTTGCTAGAATACTATTGCATTTTTCAAAAGGATAAAAAATTAAATAACCCAATTTTCTAGGCCATTTTGGTAATGTTTTTCCTTCATATTTCATTCTTTTTGGTCTTTTTCAACTTTGTTTCCATTTATTTACTTTGACTTCACTGAGTTTCTACTAAAACTGAAGGGCAAAATCAACTCTGTATTGTTTTAACTAACACAAGACTCTGAATGCAGTTACCCATGTAGATGAGTAATTTTTCCTTAAGTATTTTCTACTCTTCTGTGAGGACATAAATCACTTAATTATCTAGATAGTAATATTATTCAGCATGTAAGAACTGGTTTGTGTATAGACCTATTAATACTACTTCTTTTAGAATTTTAATAAATATTTGTCTGCACATTGCTAGCAAAGATGAACTTCTTAAATATGATAGTTCCCAAAGTTTGCCCCATGGAACACACGTTTTTAAAGTGCTCCATGAACATAGGGTCCCATGGCCAAATATATTTGGGAAATGTAATATTGTCTGTACCCAACTGGGAAATTAGTTGACCCATCTAGGGTAATTTGAAAAGTAGAATTCATTTGGCAGAATTAAAGCCATTTGGACCTCGAGAAGCTCCTATTGGAGAGATAGGAATAAAAAGGTCTTCTAATAGTCTGGACTTCGATTGTACTTAGTGTTTTTACCTTGGAGTTAATATTTGCTACCACCATTCTGTTTTATTTTCTACTTGTGATTGTCCCATATGCAGAGGAAAATAAAATTTTGTGGGGCCTAAAGTGTATCCAATTTTGGAGTCCCTTTGTAAGAAAAAGAGCACACAATTATCTTACTTTTGCAAACTTTATATAAACCTATCATGATGTGAACACACTCCTGGAGACTGTCCCAGGACCTCAGAAAGACTCATGCAAGCAATGGGCCCTGAAATTTAAGCTTCATTAGATATGTGCTAAATCTGCATCATCCCAAATGAAAAACAATATTATAAAGTATAATTCATCATATTATACTTTATAATACAATTTATTATATTATACTTTATAATATTGTGTTAGTCTCATTTCTTCTAGTCCTTCTGCCCACCTGACACATACCTTACATTCTCTCTCAGAGTTGACAGATTTAAGAAATAAAAATATGAAATGCCTAGTTACATTTAAATTTCAGATAAACAATAATTTTTTTATTTTATTTATTTTTTTTTTTTGAGAGACAGAGAGATACAGTGTGAGCAGGGGAGGGTCAGAGAGAGAGGGAGACACAGAATCTGAAGCAGGCTCCAGGCTCTGAGCTAGCTGTCAGCACAGAGCCTGATGCGGGGCTCAAACCCACAAACTGCGAGATCATGACCTGAGCCGAAGCCAGACACTTAGCTGACTGAGCCACCCAGGCACCCCTAAACAATATTTTTTTTAGTATAAGTATATCTCAAATGTTGCACGGGATATACTAATACTAAAAAAATGTTCATTGTTTATATGAAATTCCAGCTTAACTGATATCCTATATTTTACCTGGCAACCTAGGCCTTCCTACATCAGAGCTTTTCTGAAAATGACACAGTCTTTCATACTCTATGACTTGGTTCAATGTTTCTTAAAGCTTTTTCAGGACAAGGCCCTCATGGGGGACCCGACCCCTAATGAGTTCAACAAGCTTTCCAGATAAATGTTATCAATAGGCAAACTTGACAAACATGGCCTTAATTCAGGTCTTTTTGTTTCCTCAGGCTGGAATGTTTTTGCACTCTAATCATTCAGATTTTTAGGCCTAGTGATAAGACACTGGCCCTCATCATCGCCCCCCTCCCTGGGCAGACTTAATCCAGCTCTTCTCAAATGCCTACTGCTGTTTACAGACTTCTACTGTAGCAATTCTCAAAGTGAAACTGTGGTTCCCTACACCAGTAGCATAAGCACTTGGAAGCTTAAAAGAAATATAAATTTTCAGGCCTCATTCCAGACCTACTGAATTAGCAGCTCCAGAGATGGGGCCCTGCAATCAGTGTCCTAACATGCCTTCCAAGTGATTTTGATGTGCCCTTTTGATTGAGAATACTTTGTTAACACTCTTCGCTTTTGTTATAGTTAAATATAGCTGTCTCGCCTCTAGTCAGATTGTCTAAATTCCTTGATGGGCAATGGCTGATTGGATTTTTCTTTATATTTGTTCTCAGTGCCTGGCACATGGAGAGTATTTAAAATTTTTTGAATGAAAGATTTGGTGAGCAAATGACTCAATGGATAATTATGTTTTTTGTTGTTGCTGTTGGTTTTTCAGTAAGCTGTCTAGTAAAAGCCATAACCCACACTGTACATCATAAAGCTAGGTGGATGGTAAAGCTTTTCTGGGATCCTCTTGTGCGCCATTGTGGCTCCAAGATCCAATGGTTCTTAACTTTTTCTCAAGCCACCATTTGCTCCTTGGTCCTTTACTCACTTGAGTTCTATAAATTGTGGAAGAATACAAAAAGTTCAGATGAATCACCATCTCGGGTCACTTTATAGATATATGCTAATATTAATGAACATGTATCTATAAATGCAAAATGTTTGATGGGACAAAGATTCCACAGAAAAAGTATTGAGTTAGAGACAGGCCAGCTACTAAATTATGTAAGTGCTATGTATGGGGATATGTTGTGAAAATTATATTTTACATACATATCCAACATGAACCGATTCTGATGGTTAAAAATGACAATCTCTATCTTTATGATGAGATAAATGTATGTGCCTACACAAAACTATCTGAGCAGATGTTTGAAGACCAGCTCTTTAATTACAGGAGGAACAGTGATCTTGTTTCTATGCATAAGTCACCTGAAATGTTAAATTCCCTGAAATGCAAACAAATTTCAAGAACTGTTTGCTCATTAAATAATGTTTTCATCTGTACATTAATCTAAATATTGTTATGGGTTCTTTAGGTAGGATGCATACGTATAGATAAAGGTCATATACTTGAACACCCAACAATCTAACATAGAAAAAAGCACAAAAGATTGGAGGTACCTATTTATTTTTCTAAAATTTTCTGTTTCTTCCTCTTTGACAAGTCTTGATTACATCAATAACGTGAACCAATTAAACTCATTTTTTTTACCCAGTCTAGAAATGTGGAGAACCAAATCAGCCATTCTGTCAAGAGTGATTTCCTGACATTTTGTGGTAATAACAGCTAATTTTGTATGTAAGAACCATAGAATACAATTATTAAAATATGAATTGGAATATAAGAATGAAGAGAGCATGCAAAGGATGAGTGACTAGGTACTGTGATACCCTATCAAACCCACCAACATATCCAGTTACAGGGTGCCACATGCTGGTGCTTTGGAAACTCAAAAGTTCCTGAGTGTCCAGGCTACATTATGGATGCAGGTTTGTGTACCATCAAATTAATTACATTCCTCTCTTCCTTTTTTATCTTCAGTGCTACAACCCTATTTCATGTCATTATTGCCTTTATCCTTGGTGACTGCATCATCCTCCCAACGCTTTCTTTGGTCCAAGTTTCTCATCTCCAATCTATCTTATACTTATAGCATTGCAAACTAATATTTCTGAATCCCAACTCTAATAATAATTTTAAAAAGTATGCAAAAATCCATCAAATTAAATATGAAGTCTCCAGTACGGCATTCATGGTCCCTGTGCCAAACTTCTGCTTGTACAAATTCAAATCCTCTACTGGAAACATACATTCCAGCTAAATTGAGTTCATTGATCTAGGAACACAGTTTGTGCTTTTGTCTCTTAATGGCTTCGCTTAAGCTGTGCACATCATATTGGATGCTCAGGCCAAGAATTGAACCTCACCCTAAGTGCTGTCTTAAATAGAATTTACTTCTGGGTTTGGCTCTACTACAGGTAATCTCTCTACCCTCTAGGTACTCTTGGTGGGCTTCTTTACAAGTTTACAAGATGCCATAGATGCTTTTGTCTTATGATTTTTATATCTTCAGTCAATGTAAGGGCTCTATCATTTATTGGATTAAGTTTGTTGTCTTGATGGTCTAAGCCACTACCTATCAAACTTAGCCATCAATAGGGGAATGTACAAAAATACTGAGACCTGAGTCCCACTGGTAGAGATACTGTTTTCATTTCCCTGGCAAGTGGTCTGGGCATTGAAATAAAAAAAAAAAAAAAGGTATCTCTAGGTCACTCTGATATGCAGAAAATTTGAATACCAATGGCTCTGCTGATCCTGGGAATGCCTAAAATGTGTTTTGGGCATGTTTTGTGGCATGTTGGCCACTGTCTCCTATGGCTACTTGGTTGGTAAATTTATGCCCATCTCAACTTTGTGAAAAGATGAAACCTTCAATCAGCTCCGTAATGTGGCTTGCCCAGACTAAGTCCAAACTTATCTTTAACTCTAAGCCACATGATTGGGAAATGCTTATTTCAGGATTAAAGGTTGGGTGTCTGGGTGTCTCAGTCAGTTAAGTAACTGACTCTTGGTTTCAGCTCAGGTCATGATCTGACAGTTTTGAATTTGAGACCTGCATCAGGTTCTGTGCTGGCAGTGTGGAGCCTGTTTGAGATTCTCTCTGTCTCTCTGTCTCTCTCTCTCTCTCTCTCTCTCTCTCTCCCCCCACCAACCCCTCCTCCACTTGCACTGTCTCTGTCTCCTCAAACTAAATAAATAAACTTAAAAAAATAAAGATTAAAACATATCCTTCCAAATTTCCTTCTAATCCCACTTGCTAGTTTTTGGGGAGCACCAATCATTATAATTAAGACACTAATTATAAAAAAAGGAAAGGGCTAGTATATAGATTAAGTAGTTTAAAACTATGTACACATATTACACTTTACTGTGATCTCCAAAGTAGACATGAATCTTAAGCATATGACTTAAAAATAGTTTTAAGCATGTTAACCAAAGCATTGTCTTAAATTTTGTATTTAGAAAAAGGCAGGTAGGGGGAGAAAATCTTCTATGCAGCTGTTCTTATCACATATAATTTGCATTTGTGTGACTCTGTACAGGCACTTTTTTTAATGCTTGATTTAGGATGAAAAAATGATATATTGTACCATGGGAACATAGTGCTTGTTTACAATGTTTTCTTTCATAAAATAATCTATAACGCAGGGATAGATAACAGTATCTATCCTACTAGGCAGATATTTCAATTGTTACTAAAGCTAATAATTTTGACAGAGATGGTTAGTTTCAGTGTATTATTAGTTGGAGTTGTTTTTCTGGAAGGTTTGGATTCCAACTGGTCCATGTCAGCCCCTTTCTTGTGGACACTGAGGGAAACTGAGTGTTTCTGAGGTGCCCAGGTGTCCAGAGGCATTTATGACAGAATGTGGATGGTGTTCTGCCGTCAAGAGAATCAAACTCATATCCTAAACTGGCTCTTTAGAAATTTGCATGTTAATGCTGAATTTTTGGATCCTTGACGTAAACAGGAAAAACACAGAAAAGGGGACTGTGGTGTTTATATTGTGTCAACATTCCACTGCATTCAAACCCGAGAATACATCTCAGGACACACTGTCTCTTGGTGACCTCAATTCCAAATGCAATTCTGGTGATCCTTGCTTTCTAATATCCAATGGTGACCACTCTCTTCTGGGTTCCAATGACGTCATCTATGGTAGTTTTCACCAGACAACTTTGCTTTGCAGCCTCTGTGTCTCTGTATGTATTCCATGTTCATCTACTAGAATCTTATCCAGACATCAATGTGGATATTGCATAATGGCTTCCTTGAACATCCTAGGCAGAAGTTTCCATAAGGCAGGGATGGTATGGATACTGGCTTTCCCCCGCTGAACCTAGCACAGAGTCCAATATACTTAGGGGTTCCTAGGTATTTGCCAAATAAATGAATATAATTCCAAGCAATCTGGGGTGCTTCAGAAACCTACCCACAGTAAGGCTTGATCCTAAAATATGACTGAATTTCTGGTTCTATTTCTTTAGGTCTTAGTAGCCAATAAACTTTTGGAGATTTAGATATGTCAAGATTTTTTATGACCTCTTTCAATGTGTTTATTATTT
>NC_043706.1:44169312-44250391 GCF_006229205.1 Suricata suricatta
CTTCAGAATGCCCTATCTTAACCATGTAAATATAACTGATATATATATATATATATATATATATATATATAAACATGGCATTTTTAAATGCATGTATACATCAATTTTTAAAGGATAAAATTTATAAGTTTTAGAACTTGTGATTCTATAATGGACTAAAAAAGCACACCTTGTTATGTTACATTGTGATGACATGAGATATTAGGATTAAGAAGTTGAATTGTATCCCAGGAGAATCTTTCTTTAAAAGATAGGAAGCCCAAAGATACCGGTGACATTAGATGAAGAAGCCTTATGTTATGATATTCCTTGAAGCATCTAATATTAATACAAAACTACAGTGAATCTATGAATATCTTAGTTTACAGCATTTGGGCTTGCAATCTAGAAAGAACTAGAAAAGTTAACGGATCCTAGGAACTAAAGGGTAATCACCAGCATCACCCATCACTGTTTTAATATGCAAACTGTTCCTTATTATGACTAATGGACTTTGGTTGTTGTTAAAATAAAAGGTCAGAATAGCCAGAAATACTGTAAATAATTTTACTTAGTGGCATTGTAGTAAATATAACTGAGATGACATTTTTTGCAAACAGCTAAGACTTTATTGTTATTTTCCTTAAGGTTTTTAATCCTTAGAATTTAGATCTAGATTTCCTAGATAACATAATCCTGAGAAATTTAACTAAAATGATTGTGTTTCTGTGTATCCAAAGTATGAAAATTATAATGAAATTAACAAGGAACTATCCACAACGTAATTTCCTTGCTTAGGTTATGAGATTAATTATTAATTAATTATGTTTACATGTGTAAATCTATGGGAAATAATTTATTTTCTATTTTTATTATAGTTGGAAAAATCTAGTGCATATATATATATATATATATTTTTTTTTTTTGCCTATAGAAAATAGAGACAAATTTTGATAATGGACCAAATTCAGGTAATTTGGAAATTTCTGAAAGATTTACATTTACATAAGAACATTTGCTGTTAGTAAGATCTAAAATGACCATTCTGGCAGTTTCCTCCTTTGAAGATATTTTGGGATGAAAATAGAACATCAGTAATTTTTTTATATTGACATTTTTGTTCAAAATTCCTTTTCAAACGTTCCTTAAGGAGTAGCTTTAGTTTTACAGTGCAAGGTACAGAATCACAGAGCAGAGAGTTTAAATGGTGTATTAGTGTATTTGCACTATTTTATAAGTGATAAAATGAGGCTGTTTTCATGAATGAGATGTACTAAGAAACTGCATGACATAGAATATTAAAAAAAGAATGTTCTTTTAGGGAAAGACACCTGAAAATGGTGGTTTGTTATGAGGTTTGTACTGATAAGACACTGGGTCTCATAATACCATATGTTATATCATTATTCTTTGAATGATCACAGAAATTAGCATTCTGTTTATCCAGGAAAGCACATGGCCTTTTGTTTTAAAATTGCAAAGGAAATAAAATGCTCAACTTCTACTTTCATTTTGACAACTTGTCTATGCATGAGTGAAGATCTTTTCCTCCAAGTAGTTCTTTGCTCACTGATTCTAATGTTTCCCAAAGTGACCTGTGTTTCAGAACACTAATTTAGTCAAAAATAATACTTCCAGCAGGAAAAGAAAACCTAAGTAAAATACCAAAACTATTAATTTTGTCTCTTTCTGTTGGCTTAGGGTAAGTGAGCAAACAAACAAATTAAATTTTCCCTCCATTGAGAAGAAGTGCACTTGAATTTTTACTGAGTTACTCAGAGATTATTTGATTGTGCACCTCCCTAGGTAGACCACTGCCTCAAAGTCAATGTCAGCGTATTCTCTTTCTGAACCAAGCTCCATGTTTGGGGATGTCTGTGAAGAGACAACTGAACAACAGCCCTGAGAGATTTCACATTAAACAATATTGTGTTAACTGGAATGCAAAGGCGGAGTGCCCAGGGGGGTATTCCCTTTACCTCTAGACTTAGAAAGTGAGGGAGATATGATAATATTGCTCTGTGGCTTTAATGTATTGCCATTTAATCAAAGGTTGCAAGCCATTTCATCTTTAAATACCCTTATGAGGTAGCTTGGAGAGATCTCTGCCCTTTTCAAGCTGTGATAGATTTCCTATTTAAGAGCAAGAAAGTCAATTGCTGAAAAATATGCATAATTAACGTGAAGGTCTAATAAAGTTGTTGACTAAAGTCTTTTAAACTTTGGGATATTTGCATTGGTGAGCTTAAGGTCTAATTTATCAGTACCTAGCACTTTTATATTTGAGAGGGACAAGATGCCAAGATTTCCTGATTCTCCCTCAAAATAGAGGCTGCACATTGCATCAGGGCGTAAGGAAATATAACAGTTTGGTCATTTTCTAGTTTTCTTACTGTGACTACCAAATAACCAGTAAATCAACTAAATAGAATGACGGAAGATCAGTTTCCATGTTCAGATTCTACTCTCCATCTTACATTAGATAAATGCTCCCTACAACATAGTGTGGACTGCCTTTCCCCAGTCCAAGTTAATAAAATCAACCTAAGACTGGAAAGCAACACACTTGCCATAAACCCCACTTGTCTTTTATTCATGGCAGTCTCTCTTAGTTACTCCTCAAGTTCTGATTTCTTCACTGTTTTGAAAGAGCCCTGTGAGTAATGTGGTTGTTCTAATAACTATGGAAACAGAGGGAAAGGAAATCATACTGTTCCTCTATCCGGCCATGACATTAGCCATGTGGGAATTCCGAAGACAGTGACAAATAACCTCCAAAAACCCCAGTTCAGGTAAGTATAAACAGATGACATGGAGTGGGAATCACATACAACTAGTAGATATTCTCACTCATCTGTTTCTAATGTTTCCTTTTGACTTTTAAGACTTCATAATTAGCATGACCTGTGAACACTTTCTTCAAACTTCAAGGTAGAAAAATAGTAGTGACTGGCTTTATATAATTTATAAAAGTGCAAAATTAGCAGTGATTTTTAAATGAATACTTTATATTAAAAAATGACCTTATGGCGGTTTTCAGTTTAGGATATAAGCCCATTTAATTTTGATGACACCTTTAGCGGTGCAGAAGAGATATGATTATCCACTGACCAGTCATCTGTTCTATTCTAGTTATGAGTTTTTTGACCATATATATTTCTCTCTGAATAATTTTTCATTTTATAAGAAAAGCAAGTGACTTCCCTATCCGTAACAGAGAGGGCAGATTAAGTACAGAGAAAACAAAAAAAAAATTATTTGTTATGCCTTAAAAATGGACAGTGTCAAAGAATGCCAACAGCCGTCTCTAGGAATGAATCATGTTTTCCTGGGTGCTTACTTGAAGCTTCTTCTCAAGGAGACTCCTAGGACCCCACTTTTCACCCACAACACGATGTATGGCTCTGGTTCATGCATAGAAATTCAGAAGCAGTTTCCTTGCAAAGATCAGTTTATGAATTTGACAAATAAGAAGATAATCTTGAAGTGAAATATATTGGCTTATGATCCATTTTGCTAGCAGTTAAGAATCTGTAGGGTTGAGGCACCATGCAATTCTCTGCGCATTATCCTAAACTCTAAAAATACGTGGAATTTCCTTCCTCTTCTATCACACCTACGTATACACACCTTGATTTCTGAGCATGTGGGCTCATTTCCCAACATTCTTTCAAACTTACTTCAAATGTTGCCTGAGCCAGCTCCACAAAACTTGAAACACAGAACACTACCTCTTTCCCTTCTCACTTAAACATGATGGTGGGTCAAACCTTGGCCATTTAGTTTACAATTCAAAACAATTTACTGCTATTAAGCCTACATATAGTTCCTCCCATGCTGGACCTGATGCAAAGAATGTTTGTTGTTTTCATCATGATTTTGCTGCTTTCATTTGAATAAATATATTTGCAGTCATGATTTTGAAGACAAATCGGTAAAAAAAAATCTAGCTCATTTCCCCCTATACAATATACTGGCAGATCACTGCTTACAAGGGTTGTATAAATGCCTGCACCGCAGTGATGATGCTGAGTTTTATTTTAGATTCAAGATGGGAAGAGTCCAAGGGCATACTAATTCAGCTATGGATAGATTTTGAGTCAATGTCATAAAATTTGTCACAAAATTGTTTCGTAACACAGAAAGAGTAAGACATATTTTTTGTTTCTTTGTTTTGTTTTTAAAGGGAATAAAAGTGCTTCTAAATCTCCTTGAAATAAATGACAGTTTTCAGGCTCACATTTGAAAGGATTATCAATACCATTGGCAAACATCAACAGAACTGAGCAACTCATTGAGTTCTCCAATTCACAAGAGACAAGATCTAAATTCCAGTCGCAAGGTGTTGTAGTCTCTGGTTCACCATGAGATCAGCAAACACAAGACACTGATGCTGACTAACAATTATTGACTAACACACAATCTGTTAGGTTGTTTACCTGGAAGCCAGATTTAGCCTCTAGGATATTCCAGAGGACATCCTAGAAGAGGTTGCTGCCATTGACACCCTGGGAAGGCAATTTTTAAATTGTCTCCCTTGGGATGGAACTTTCTGTGGACTTTAGGCCCTTGGGACCAAAACATACAAGGCATTTATGAAGAGCTGATATGAGAATTTTAATAAAAGTTGCAATAACCATGAAAATAGTGTTTTTAAAAATCTATGTACTATTAGTAACAATGCATGCATACTGCCAGGCATTCATAACTATTTGGTTATAAAAATATGTGACTGTAATTATGGTATTTACAGTCAACTTATAAAAATACATGTAGTCTGAATGGCAATAGTTAATCCCTAGCTCTAACCACAAGCCTAGAAGGATTAGAGGATTATTATGGGAAAGTGCATGGGTAATTACAAAACGGACAAAGCTCTCACCCTCTCGAATTCAACATTCAAGAATGGCTACTATAGCTTTGTAGGAGCTTCATTTGTCATAATTCTTCTAACCTCACAAGGTAAAGCCCAAATTCTCTGGAAATAAATAGGAGTCAAATGGGAAGGAAACATTCACATGATACAACCATAGGGAACAATAATTTTTTCATGGAATTTTCATGCACATCTGTCAGAGAGGTTCACAATCCCTGGGAGAATTCATGGGGTGACATTTAAGCACATTTTTCATTAAAAAATTATGCATGGTCTAGGTTAACCAAATCTCTTTCTACAATTTAGGTGAGTATCTCTTTGGATCTTATTAACCATCAGGGGGAGTGGAGTTCTTATGTGCTTTTTAATTCAAATTTATAATCTGTTGGAAGAAAATAAATTCACATTCCAGTTTAAATTTGGAAAAGGTGTGTTTTCTTTTTCTTTTTCTCTCTTTCTTTCTACAAACTTTAAAATCTCTTGCTTTCACAGAAAAACACATTTCAACAAAATACAACATTCTAAATATATGAGATATTTCCCACCGGTTCTTCTTTTCCAGGGGTGATCAGTCATCTTTTAGCAGTAGAAAGTTTCCCAATTTGAACACCACGAGTATTTCACAATTGGACAAAACAATGGGAGTAAACTAGAAAAGCTGGGGAGTTACACATAAACTATCGAAAAAGGCAGAGGTTGGGCATTACCTACAAATCATGATCTCATATGTTAGGATGTATCTTGGCATTGAGTAATTGGAATATTTGGAAATATCTGTTGCACAGTGAGGTTGGGAGGTCCGATGAGGCTCAATTAGATTCTTTATGTGCTTAAATTACTTCCTAAGACTGAGTTAGGGCATTCTGGGTCGTATATTAACTCTTCCAGAACAAGAAATTCCATTTCAATAAATTATTGCTACAGTTCACTAATGAGTACCATGGTATCCTGGAAAAGATAACATCCCTTCCAAAATCCAACCCCTCTTGTCAGTTGAGCAATGAGAAATTCACATTTATTTTATTCACTGTGATCCTTGAAGACATAACCTAAAAAAGAAGTGTTTTTCTCCATACACACAGAGACTGTCTAGATGCAGGTATGATCTTGGAATTGCCTTGGTGGTCTGGCAATAAATGCCACTGTCCTCACATGCATTTGGCAACTGGCATGCTTCATTCTTTCTTTATAAATCAGACTGCCAATATTCTTTGTCTGTGGAATTGTCTAAAGCAATCAAGAAAAAAAATGGCCCAAATAGACAAGCTTTTAAAAAATTGGTATATGAATGGAGAATGGTATACCTTGGGAAAGCAATGGAGTAATAGTCGGATGTCTCAGTTGATTATTTCCCATCTTTTGAAAGGGAGGCAAACAAATCTTCAGAAATGGTGAGTAAACTATGCAGAAGAACCCCCCTCCTTACCCCCAAAACCCAATTCTTCAGAAATTTCTACTTCAGATATGAGATCATGGTCTGCAGGTCTACTGGTATCAAATAACAGTTCATCCTAGCAGAGCTGCTCAGGAGGCCAAAGGCTAGGATTTCCTGTGACATGAATTTAATAAATTGTATGAGAACAATAATTGTATGTTTATGGCAATTATTTTCCATGTATGACCTATTGATATTGTGCCCACATGAACACAATTGAGAAGACATGAATCATTTCTTGTAGAAACTTGGCAACCTCAAGGTAGGACAAAACAAACTTCATTTAATAAAATAAAATTTGGTTAAGTGGTTTTCATTTTAGAGACAGTTCTTCTTTCCCTTAACATCCTGATAAACTCATTGATTGGAAAAGTATACTTGTTTTATTGTTTTGTGACTTCACTAACCTACCAACTTCATTTCCAAAGACTGCAACCAGAATGGGACGGTTTGGATCTCTTTTCTAAACTTAGCTGAGTCCAAAAGGTTTTTCTTTCCTTTTCTTTCCTTTTCTTTTTGTTTCCAGATTTTAATATTTGAAATTCAATTAAAATATACAACCGAAGTTGGTGGTAAATAGTAGCTCTCTTCCAGGTAAAAGAGGTTACTAAACCCTTTTATAATCACCGGACATTTGTTCAGTCCTACCAGAAAATTAATTTATTTTACTGCCTGGCATGGGAAAAGGCATTTTCTAGGAATTTTCTGTGACAGGAAGCGCAGCATTAATCCAAGTAAGCACCCAACAGACTAAGTCTATCCGCTGGGGAACAGTTTTAAACGTGAAGTCAATGAAAACGTTTACCTGGTACTTTTTCTGAGAGAGAATTCGGCAGCAGTCACAGTAAACGTGCCAGCCATGGAGAGCTACGGACACCCTAGGTGGTGGGCCAACTGACGAGCCCTTGCCCGGTAACAAGAACAATGATATTGCAAGAAGCTACAAATCGATATTGTGGTAGTTATGGTGACCACTAGGATAGTGATTGTGGCCTTCGTCAGTGTTTCAAATATTAATGCAAGGAGCACACTAGACTTTATAGGATTAGAGTATTTTCCTGACACTAAGAACCAGCTGGTGGCGCATGATGAGTGGTGATGATCCGCTTATTCTCTTTCGTTCTACAACGTTTCCTAGTTAGATCTCCTTTCTCCTATGTTAATTATCTGTATTCCATGGCAGTATATTTTGTCATCTAAAATGAGAACCCTATACCTATGGTATTCCTCAGTGCTCTCACACACCCACATACACATACACACACGTGCACACTATACACACATGTATGCACAGTGTGTGTAAAATGTTCATTTGCAGTAGGTAAGCTCTCTGAAAGTAGGCAAATCAGCTTTCCCAAATATAGAGAACCATTAGACTTCAATGAAAAGCCTTATCAACAATTTAGTTTCAACACGAAATTTTTAACCCCGGTCCATGTGGTGATTGGTTTAAATGCCTTGTGTGTGTGTGTGTGTGTGTGTGTGTGTGTGTGTGTGTGTGTGTTTTGCTAAGTCATCCAAAGCAAGAATCTTCAAGACTGACATGAAATGTAGACTCTAATGCACTCAAATCTCTGTTTATTTCGTTTATCACACAGTGGTGTAATATTCTTGTTGCTGAAACACTTAAGTTGTTTTGAATTGTCATTAATGGATCTATATTTGGCTAAGGCTGATTTGACTTTCTAGAAAAAGGCCAGCCCATCTGCAAATGGACAGCTTCTTCTACACAAACATCAATGTACACTAAAGACAAATCTAAGTATATGTATATACTGTATATATACATATGTATGTACATGTAAAATGGATTGGGAAGTCCTTTGGTTTAGACAGGATTAAATATGTACTTCCCAAGTGCATAGGTTTCCTTTGACCAACCTGTTCAAAACACAAATAAGAAAAATGCCATGGCAATTTTGACATTGACTGTCTTTTTGCCTATTTAGAGCCCCTCATTCCTCTCCTCTACATCTTTCTTACTCATTTTATTTTTAAAAGCAGTTAGATCTTTTGGCCTTCCAATGCTCCACTGATGCGTCCATTCCTTGGAAGAGCTCTAAGATCACATCCACAAACTTATCTTTAGTGGAGAACAAGGCTGTAAAGAACATTTCCCTCTTCTTTGATTCTCTCTTCCCCTCAGGAAGTGGACACCTTGATGTGTCAGGAACAATTCACTCTTGATCTGACTTTCCTTGTTACCCCTGGCCAGCCCAAGCAGCTGAGGTGTGAGCTTTACTCTCCCTGCATCGTTGTGCAATACTGGAAAAGAAAAATAATCCATTTGTCTACACCCTTCAGACTGTGGTGACATGATCAGGGTTCTCTTGAATTTCTATGCATTCAATTTCCTCTCTCTCCTTCCGTTTGGCGCGTTTCTTTTTCTTGTGGTGCTTTTTGGAAGGGGGGAAGAAGGTGAGGAACACAGGTAAGATAACAAAACAGTGCAGAAGTGTGCAACCCCCAGTGAGCAGCAAGCATTTGAACAGTGTGAAGGTCAGGTTCGAAGGCACAAATAGGAGGGGGACCAACCCAATAAGAAAAGAAGTAACATTTTGCAAAATGGCTGTCCCATGCTCTTGTAGGGAGCTTTTTATACATTGTGTCCGGGTGTGCTCAGTTGCTAATACAAATGTGTAAAGCAGTGGTGCACAGTGGTCAATGGCAAAATTTAAAGTGTAGATAAGGCACAAGATAGAAATGCAATCCATGTCAACGTTCCATAATGTCATTAAGCCCAGAACGCCCAGTTCAATTGAGGTGACGCTAAGAATTAGCCAGAAGTTTCCCAGAGGGTGGATCACGAGGAAGAAAGTCAGGATTAACATCAGGAGGACACCAAAGCCTGCAATCAGAACAGGCACCGTGACAGACAAGCCATAATGATCTGTGAACACGAAGGAGGGGTTGAACACAATGAATCGGATGCTCTTTGATAGGGACAGGGGCCTCAATTTTTCCAACACTTCTATGACTTCCTTCTGCTTGTCTCTGCTAGTCCTGGCCACCAGATACAAGCGAGAGGCAATAATGTTGTTTTCATCCCCCGCCTTGGAGAAGATGATATCGTTTCGAAAATGCTGGAATTCTGGCTTTTTTAAAAATAAACTTTGTAGGACACTGATAAAGTCACTCTTGTTACTGGCACTGATGTTGCTAACTTTCAGGAACTGGTAATACTGCTCCACCCAGGACACTGCCGTGAACCCACTACAGAGTCTCCTCAGATCCTCCTGGACGCTGCTGTTCCAGTACTCCAGAGGCTCGTAGATGTAGAATCCTATCACTGGGCTGTAGTTGCTGAAATATTTCTGCTGAACCATGGCATAGGAAACGCTCGGGGAATCGCTGGCTAGTAGATTGATGATGTTGGCTCTGTCGCTGATCTGCAAGCACCCCATGAAGGAGAAGGAGGCATAAATGAGATAGAGGATGACAACAAATGGCTTCACGTAGATATTGGTAATCCATTCGTTGTAATGTTCGCGCAGGAAGTGCTGAATAAAATGGTGCTGGTAAGGGCTCGTCTCGTGATGGGATGTCTGTTGATGCCCATCGCTCATCACTGTCTGGAACCACACGGGTTTGCGATCCAGGTATTCCGCAGAGGGGATCTTACAGCAAAAGATGCTGTGGTAGCGATTTTGCTCTAGTTGCCCCGCGAAGACCAGACAGGAGCCAAAGAATGAGAAAATGTAGAAGTAGTTCAACAGAATGGAGACACACATGTTTTGACAGAAGACCTTCACAGCCTCTATGTTTGTGAACGGGCTGGCACCCATGCCAAAAGTAATGAAGTACAAGGAGCTGGTCATGGTATAGGTGACCATCACATCAGAATAGGCATCGGCTACCCTGTCTTTGAAGGGCAAATTCTCTTTTGTTCTGCGCCATCCAGACAGAAGCTCAAATACTCCTTTAGTTCCATGACCTAGTTTTTTAAAAAAAGAAAAAGAATAATTGTTTTTATTACCTCCTTTGCAACTCTTTATAGATTATCTACTCTAAGCAGTACTTATACTCTAATCTTCAAATGCTATGATCCTCGTCTCCGGGTCTCAAGATTTTAGCTCCGTGGAAGGATATAGTTAGTCCATGTGTCCACTTTGGCAAAGTCCAAAATAACTGTTATGCTGGGTAAAATGAAACATGTGCTGTCTGTCTTATTAATTTTACAAGTTGTAAATGTAATTTACATTATTATGTGATTTCCTCTCTACCTCTGCACACGTGCTGTCTCCCTAAGTTTGTCATAAGTTGTGAATGGCAGGGACCGTTATTCATACATCTTTAAATGCCCCTCAATACCACCTGAGTCCTCGTTCAACTGATGTATTGACTGATAGTCCCTAACCTCCATTTCAAGCTGACTTACGTGCTGATTTAGGAAATTATAAGATGATTTTAAACACTTAAAAATCACTTTAAATTGATTTTACAATGTTTAATAATCTGCTTGGTGGCCAAATGGCTTAGAAACCAATTCCTATAGGTTTGATTAATTAACATTGGATGTGAATTGAAAAAGTCCGCCAGGTAACATAAAAGATGGGGAAGACCTCCAGAGTGAGAGCTCATAGCAAGTATTTCCTTTGGGCTCCTCACAGAGCTTTCAGTCACACGATATGGATGCTGACTAACATTTACTTTATTAAAGTGGATATGGAATGCTCCTTTTTAATCAACTTCTATGATAAGGGTAAGTAAGCAAACACTTTATTCAACAAATATTACTTGAGCGACTACTATGTACCAGCTTTTGTTAGATATTGAACTTTCACACCCCCCCCCCCCATACCACCCAGCCAGCTTTTCCCACCCCAGGAATTTAAGGGCTCTTAAGATAACCACCACTTGCTTCTTTATCAGCAAAAGCAAAAAGCAGCTGGGAAAGCAAAGGGACTGTGTACTTTCAATCTCCCTCTTTTTCACATCCTTGAATTAGCTTTGTCAATTACCATCCACAGTGTATCAGTTGATAACTTTCTGACTGAGTGAAAATCTTCATGCATCACTCTTGTCCTTGTAGGCAAAGCAATACTACACACAAACCTTTTCTATGAATGGATACAAGCTGTGCTTGGGCTCTTCTCCAAGAAATCCATTAGAGGAAAATGTAGCTTAAAGGCACAAAATGATCTAGTTCAAGAAAACTTGGAAACTGGACTTTGTGTGACACCTAGATATTGGGGCAATTCACTTAACAATGCTTTAACAAACATAGTGGGCTGAGGTCTTACTCTAATCACTGACCCTGTGTTGTTGATAGAGTTGTTAATTTTCCCCTTCTCTTTAAGTTTTATTTGAGACTGCCTGGGGCCAATTAAAAACCATTTCTCAGCCTACCTTTTAACTAGATAGAGGTGGTTCATGTGATATATTTCTGGATAATGTAACGGACAGTCACCTAAGGATGCTTATTTAAAAACCAAAAGGAGTTTTGCCCTAAATGGCACCATGGAGCCACCAATAAAAGCCATGGTCTACCATCCTTTCTAATTCTCTTTTAAGAACGCAATCTCCATTTATCTAAGCCACCGTAACTAATGTTATCATATACAGCTGAACTTTTCCCTAACCAACAAAGTTTTGTAGGTGAGTTGACATTTAAAAATTTTTTTTATTTATTTTTGAGAGAGAGAGAGATCACAAGCCAGGGAGGGGCAGAGAGAGAGAGAGAGAGGAAGGCATAGAATCTGAAGCAAGCTTCAGGCTCTAAACTGTCAGCACAAAGCCCGATGTGGGGCTCAAACCCACAAGCTGAGAGATCATGACCTCAGCCAAAGTTGGAGGCTAGGCACTCAGCCACCCAGGCACCCCACAGGTGAGCTAACATTTACTTTTATGAGGAGCTAAGAATTCTTGCTTTATAATTTGACTCTAGTATATACAGGATCAAATATATATAATGTTAATATTTTATTTAAAAAACCCATTGGTTCATCTTTTTTTGGGATTTAAAAAAATTAATTATTAATTGTTATTGCATTGGAGTTGCTCTTATATTAAATATAAAGCCCATTTATTCTCCAAAGTTCTCTCTTCTGAGTCTCCAGTCAGGAAAGATAAGCTTATCCTAGCAAGTAGAAAAGGATAGGCAAATTATATTTATGTATAAGGTAAGTTTTTGTTTTTGTTTTTTGAAGGCAGTGATCTATTAAATATTGCATTTAATTACTAGCTGAACATTTATGTGCACTGAATTAGGTCTAATAATTCTTTACAACATTTTAATTAAAATTTTAAAAATATTTTTAATTTATTTTTGAGTGACAGAGAGTGACAGTGCACTCGAGCAGGGGAGGGTCAGAGAGAGATGAAGACACAGAATCTGAAGCAGGATCTAGGCTCTGAGCTAGCTGTCAGCACAGAGCCCAATGCGGGGCTTGAACCCACGAACTGTGAGATCATGATCTGAGCTGAAGCCGGACGCTTAACCAACTGAGCCACCCAGGTGCCCCTCTTTAAAATGTTTTTAATGTTTATTTATTTTTGAGAAAGAGAGAGAGAGAGAGAGAGAGGCAGAGAGAGAGAGAGGGAGACACAGAAACCAAAGCAGGCTCCGGGCTCTGAGGTGTCAGCACAGAGTTCAGCGCAGGGCTCAAACCCACGAACTGCATGATCATGACCTGAGCCGAAGTTGGACACTTAACTGACTGAGCCATCCAAGACCCCCAAGTCTAATAATTCTTAACATCATTAATTCTTCATTTCTATCTTCTGCAAGACTCCTTGACAGAAGAGAATACCAGCCCCTTCATTCCCTTGACAAAAACATAGTCTTAGAATATTAGGTGAAGTAATTAAAAGACTTCTTTTAATTAGAGCACTTCTCTTCTGAAATGAGGACTCTTGCTATCTTTGTAGTCATAAGGGGGAGAAGGCTACATGGGGCTACAGCTAAATTTGGCTTTCCTCTACTAATGGTCACTTTTATGGAATATTAGGTACCCTATGTAAGCCAGATTGTCGCTTTATATAGCACAAAGGTCTGTATGTATGTGAAGATAATGCTAAACCATATTAGGTTAAGTAATCACTTTGAGTGTGATGAAGACTGAAAACAGCATTTCTAAACTTTGTTGGAGAGCGCATTTTATCCCATTCCTAGGCTTGGATATTTTACAGACCATTCTTCCTGATAGGAATGAGCTGATTCTCACCGTAATCTGGCCATTTCCTAGCTGTTCCAATCTTTGACTTGCTTCAGCTAGGATAATCTTTCCTTTTTCCATGAATCAGCCCATAATGGGTCTTAACGTCATAGTTTTATTCATGCTTTTTTCCACTGTCTTGCAATACCTTCTCCTCCTTTTTTTTTTTTTTTTTTTTTTCCTGAAGCAGACTCTGCGGTGCGCAGAGCCCGCGGAGGGCTCAAAGCCTCGAACCTGAGATCATGACCTGAGCCAAAGGCGGCGCTTAACCAACCGAGTCACCCAGGTGCCCCCAGGGAAGGGTGTTTTGCAGCCCCTACTGTGAAACGTCGTCTGCCTGGATTCCATGGTTTTCTAGTGGCTCAGACCTAAGCTTCGCTGCTCCTTGACTGTCCCACCAGCAGATATTCGGCATCCACCACGTGCCCGCCATGTCTGAGGTTCTGAACTTCACAGCCATAAACAAAACAGACCCAGATCCCGGACCCCTGGAACATGTATTCTACTGCAGGGGAGGGGACAGCTATAAATAAAAGCTACAGAGAGTGACTGACAAGCGCACTAGGGAAAAAAGTTGGAAGCAGGGAAGGGAATGGAGGTGCTGGGGAGGGAGGTGTCATTTGAAGTAGGCTGGGTAGCAAATTTCCTTCCCTCTCACTTGGAAGGTGGGGCAGAGAGGAACTAGTCCTGCAGCTCTGGTGCGGGGGGGGGGGGGGGGGGGTGGGGAAGCAACCAGTGCAAAGGCAAGTGTGTTCTTCGTTTGAGCTGGTGGGTGTAGCTGGAACACAGGAGCAAAGGGCTGGATGGGCCAAACTGCAAACTGTATAGAGCACTGGTGTTGATGAAACGGGGAGTTCTTGAAGGGCTTTGAGCCCCAGCAGGACACGATCTAGTCTCTGGCTTGGCTGGTGGAGAAGACAGGGGAAATACCCAGAGCAGGACTCCTGGCCAGGGGCTGGAGGGTGCTGGGATGGAAGTCGGACCCTTCCTGTGCCGGGGCCGGTGGGTGCTGGGGAGACAGCACGTGGGTCTGATGATGACAAGGTGATGATGACATTTTGTCCATCAATCTGTGAAGTGTCAGCTCAGTTCTCATATTTGCCAGGAAGCCATCTCCGACAATTCCAGACATATTGATTTTTTTCTGTTCCTTAAAGTCTTACTGCACTAATTAGTTACTCATTTTGGCACACAACCATGTGCTGTTCTGCTCCGGAACAAAATGGTTTTCCTAGGATATGTTCTATTTCTTTGGTTAGACTGAAAATTCTTCAAGGTCAGGGAATGCATTTTATATTACTTTTATACTTTGCAGAACATCTGGCAAAGTGATAGATGCCCAGAAGATGTCCACCAGTCTCTTATTGAATTAAATCAATTTTTGATTCTAGAACCCAGATCACCCAGATAAAAATGTATCTTTTCATTACTTATTCTAAAATTTATTACGCATCTTTTATATCTACATTGTATCCAGAAGTATATACACTTTTAATTCGATTCAACCCAGTATGTGTTTATTTTGACTTGTTACACATGAGGACCAATATTAGTCAAATATAAAACATAAAGGTAAACAAGAAACAATATTTTTCAACATCTGTCAGACCAGAAGGTCATTTTCACTTGGGTAATTCTGACACAGAGATTATAGCTTGTAATACATATGAATTTTACAAGTTGTCCTGTAAAATGGTCAGAAGCATTTCCTGACCTCTACTAACTAGATGTCAGTAGCACACTCCACAACTCTGACAACCAAATATGTCTTCAGACATTGTTAAATGCTGACCAGGGGACAAAATTGCACCCAACTGAGAATTACTGTTTTACTAAAAAAAAAAAAAAAAAAAAAAGCACAAAACACACACACGTATGTATTTTAATCACCTTTTTCTGATTGTAAAAACAGAACATACTTCCATAAAAAATTGGGTAAAATAGAAAAATAATGGTTAAAAGTTATTTTATATTCCTACAACACAGATAATTGCTCTTAACAATTTTGTGTATTTCTTCCAGTTATGTATGCATATGAGTGTGTAATGACTTATCTACCCATCCATCCATCCATCCAATCATCCATCTGTCCATCCATCCACCCAGTCTTCCATCCATCCAGATTGGTAATTACTTAATTGTTTTACAGAACAGGGCTCCTGAAAGGATAAATTAGAATTTGGGATTACTCTTGTCACTGTCCAGTTGGCCTGTCAACCATGGGAAGCCTCTTTTATGATCTCTGTAGTATTTTCTCTCTTGGTTTCTTACTTTTTACTTTGGTTTCCATTCTGAGGCTAAAGCCATTTTTGAACATATGCTCACTTGAAAGAAGCCCCAACTCTCTCTCATAGCTTTTTAAAAGTGTGTATTCACTAGTTTTCCACCTTACTAAGGGTCCTATTCCAATTCAGACAAGACACGTGAAATCAAGACATTGGTATCTAGCCAAAAGAAAGTGACCCACCATCTCGGATGATGGTGCTAGAACACATGTGAGTGTGACTGCCCCACTGAACCATGACCTGAACTAATTGCATTGTATGTCCTTTTGGTGCCTTAGTCTTGACAGTTCTTTGTTTTTCTCCCACTCCTGCCCAAATCCTTTATCTCCACCTAAGGCCTCAGTTTGTTTCATGAACCACTCCATTCGAGTTGCTGACTGGTGAGAGTCATAGATGTGAACAGTTCACTGACACATAGGGAGAAATTAGAATTTGGGATTAATTGAAGAATAACTGGCATCCTTTCTAAGTAGAGATGATGCTATGGACTGTGAAAATACGCCTTGTTCTTTCTGAGGGGTCAGGGAACGCTCCTTGATGTAATAACATGAATTCACGCACAAATACCTGTAAGTTAAGAGGAGGTAGTTGTGGTTTTAATATTTGTAATAGCTTTCTCCCTCCGAGCAGAGATTAGCTTATTGGTATGGCAGGTTAAGCCATTGCTGGAAAAATGCATTTAATACTTCAGAAGATGGCTGCCAAGCTTTGATCATGATTTCCTTCAATTATATTAGCATGTATTTGCAAACTATATTAGAATACCAAAATAAGTGGCTCAACTGGGACATTACTGGATAACTAATCTTTCTCTTGGCAAAGTTTCATGAAAAATTAGGGAACTGTTAGGAGTCAAAATGCCTTGGACAGAGTTGGAACTGGGAGAAAAATTTAAGGAGAGAAGTGAATTGAAATAAAGATTTGTGTGCATGTGTGTGTATTGAATATTCCAAAACTCTTCAGCAATGTTGCTGGAGACCTCTTTCCAAATGAAAGCAAACGGAAGCATGTGCGATACCAAGTGAAACTTACATGACATCTGACTAAAACAAAATCTGGATATTGGATCAGACTTTGATTTGTAGTGGGAATATTACTCTATTTAACAAAAATTTAACAATTTCTTCTATTTACAATGGATAAATATGAAAAGAAATGAAGTTTATGTGGATTCTCCTTTTGGTCATGGCATTGTAGGCCAGCCAGAGGGAAAATTTTAAATGGTTAATATTTAAAAACATATGCTTTTGTTATGAAACAAAACTGGTTTCGGTCTTAAATGAGCTGGACAATATTCAGAGCTAGTTGTAATTCCCTTAAGCCTGAAGTAATCTCTTTAAAGACCACTAAAGAGGACTTCTAAAGTAAGATAGATTTTCTCTAAGAACAGATTCCTTCCCACATGTAACAACATTTCTCTAAACTCTTATATTCCAGTGTAAAATTCTATACTGTGGGTCTACAGTGCCCTAGGAAAACTCCGGTAACAGGGCCAGGCCTAAAGTGACTTCTTAAAGTGATTATTGTTCATCTGTAAATGTAGTAAAAATTTGGTAGTTGCCATTTTAATCCCAAACCCAATCTCTCCCAAAACCAGAATTCCAAAGAAAGTACTTTTAACAAGGATCCAATCCAATCAGACTTAATTGTGACTGATTCAATTAGTACTCCCTACTGGGCTTTTCTTGATGTATTACTTTAATAAGCACCATCTGTGGGCTTCTTATGCTTTCTAATCAGCTGAATTAGAATTCTCATTTGCCTTGAGGAGGTGTACTAGTGGGCCTCCCTTTATACTTGAATATGTCAAGCCTTCCACAGGTCATAGAGCTTGATATCTCCTGTTTCAGTGACATAAAAAATAATATTCCTTCTCACCTGCTCCAGAGAAATCCCTTCACTGTCTCTAAGCATTTATTTCTGCTTTGGTTAGCTATGCTATCAGTAACTGTGTTTGTGGACATCACTCTTAAGCTCAGATGGAAAAGAGTATTTTGATTTTCTACTGGGCTTTTAGGCTAGGTGACTTCCCAATTCTAATCAAATGAATAAATAATGAATGAAAAAATAAAATCCAGTCAACTGGGCCAGTAAAGCAACTAACAACAACAATAACAACACAACAACAACAACAACAACAACAACAACACTTGGATATTGAATCAACATTTTGAGTTATCATTCACCTGTTTGGCATTCTGTGGGATACTTATCCATTGTTTCTTCTGTTTAGTTGGCTGTTCCCACTTATATTTTTGAGATACCACTCAAACATGATCTCATCTCCTATGCCTTACACTTGCCCTCTCCATCCCTAACTCACATGCTTAGAAGCCTCTCTGTGTCCCAACACATATCATTGTGTCAACTAAAATTATCCATTGGTATGTCTGTTTTTTATGTAAGTCTGTAAGGCCCTCACTGTCTAGGGTAGGCATTGTCTTTCCATTTTTTATTTCAATTATTTGACACTTATTGGTGCTCAATAAATGTTTATGAAACTGAATTGGCCATGATATTTGTCTAGCCTTAAAGATATTTTTAAGGGGCACTTAGGTGATTCAGTCAGTTAAGCACCTGACTTTGGCTCAGGTCATGAGTTCAAGCCCTGCATTGAGCCTGCTTTGGATTCTGTCTCATTATTTCCCTTCCATACTTGCACTCTCTCTCTGCCTCTCTTTCAATGATAAATAAACATCAAAAAGATATATTTTTAAGTGTTCTTTCAGTGATTAATCCTAACATGTCTATATTTAGCATACGTGTCTGTGAAATAGCAACTGCCTCATTTTACTGAGAAGGGCACTTGGGTATTACCTTGAGTGGTGGTGATTCTATGGCAGAGGCAATGATAGATATCAGTGATGTTCAATTGCAAAGTAGTGTAATTCATTAATTTGGCTGGTTCAGCATTACAAATGTCTGTGAAAAATGGAATATTAAATTTAAAAGCCTGTTTTAAGTTGTTATTTGTCAGGGTAGAAATGAATTTGTAAGGTACTCTTGGTACATAAGAGGTGGATTTTTTAAAGACATTTTTTAATCCTCACATACACCTGTGTATATATAGACCTCAATATACATATGAGAGAGAGAAAGAAGGGAAAGGAAGTAGCAATAGAGATAGGAGATGGGATTGTTTTAAAACCCGGCGACTATTGCAGCAATGGTTTTCATACTCAAAGTGGGCAAAACTAGGTGAATAATGTGGTTGCCAGAACATCCGCAGAGCCAGATTGATTGAGTTCAAATCATAGGACCCTTTCTTCCTAGCTCTGTGACCCTGGATAGGTTTGTTTGTTTTACACATCTCCATATTTCAGTTTCCTCATCTATACAATGAGATAACAATGGGGGTGACATCATAGGATTGTTATGAGTTTTAGATAAGTTAACATATGCGCTTGGTGCACGGTAAGTGTTCTACTGAATGGAGAAGTTCAGTGCTGGCAGCTGCAAGGTGTTTGCATCAAGAACATTCCAAATCATTTGACTTGGAATACCACATTCTGAATGCAGCTTGGTGATCGCTATCGTTACCACCACAGCTGAGTTGGCTTTTGGTGGGGAGGACCCCTAGTGCACTCTTTTCAGCTGTTCTTGATGTGGGGCCTCCAGAGCTGCCAAAAGCTGAAGCAATCCTGCAGAGCCAACATGCATATGATGACTTGCTTTCTCGTCCTCTCCCTCTTTCTGGTATTCCCATTCAAGAGAAAGAAGACTACGAACAAGCTATTTGTTTTCTTTTCTCAATGCTTTCCATGTCTTTCAAGTTCTATGAAATGACCATACATTGTTTCTGAGAAAGAGAAAAGCAGCTGTCAGGTTGGCCATGGGTGTTGCCAGGAGCTGGTCCAGCACCCACAGCTGGGCTTAGTGTTGTCCTGTTGACCACAGACAGTCTGGCAGAACTGCATCAGATAAGAGCAGTCTTGACTGGGATGGATTGAGATAAACCAAGACCACTCCATGATTATGACTGACTGTAAGCAAAACATTAAAAAACCATAAAATGGGCCAGATATCTTCCAATGTCAAGAATGGTAGCAGTGATTGCTGTTTCTTTACCAATTACAGTTTTGTCTTGATCTTCTGGTCTTCGGTCTGGTCTTCTTGCCTTCTAGGGATAAGGATTATTAAGATAACTGATCACAGAATCATCCTCTCTTCTTGACAGTAACCAACCATGCTGCCTTGAACACTTTCAAATCACTTAACACTCGCAAAAATCATATAAGACTATTCTAACACCTTATTCCTGAATTGCTCTGTGGTCCCCAATAGTATGCCATTCTTCCTCAATGTGATGAGTCAATTAATCCAAATTTGTTAATCTATAGTAGTATTCCTGGTGGTCTTTGGCTAGGGGACATTGGCGTATTATTATAAAGAGGTATTTTTTGGGAAAAAAGAAGCTAAAGCTTTTGTTGTTGACTTTAAGTTGATTTCTTTGAGTATAGGAATTAGAGCAGGAGTACTGAGTCCAAGTTAAGCCTTGGAGGATTTGAATTTCCAAATCAAGGGATGGCTTCCCAGTGGAAGAAATATTTTGGTTGTGTTCTCAGTGAAAAAAGAATGCCAGTGGAGTATAGAAATGGGAAGATGTTCTGCAAGGAAGATAATACAGATATTAATAAAGGAAAAGTGAGGAGCAGCCATGTGAAACTAAGAAATCACTGTTGTAAGCAAAGAAGAGCAGTTAATGGAAGAATGAGTGGTCAGGCTGAAAATCTTAAAATTGTTAAGAGAAGTGGATTTGCAGTTTATGAAGTAAACACATGGATATGCTTAAAAAAAACCAGACCTAGACTAAAGTATCATATAGAGGAAGAAAATAATAAATACAAGAACTTGTAAGAATGAATGAAAATTAAGATATAGTGTTTATTGAGCTAAAGACATTTAAACAACAAAAATTAGAAGAATTAATTAATTCATTTGAAGGGCATTTCCTGAGTGCCTCCTATTAGGAAAATATGGTAAAATATCATCCTTCTGAAGTTTAATAACTCCCATTTGTCCCACTTGAAAACCACACCACATCCATATGTCTGAATTTAGTAGTTCATTAATTACAAGGTTGGGATCTTTGAAATTATAAAGAGTAAAAGTGATGATAAATCAGGATTTCTATAACACCAAGATCTGGAAAATGCTTTTAAAATGTCTGATTCAATCACTGGGAAACATGTTTGAAATGGAAGCAATCTTACTTAGCAAACCTAAATTATGCATAGTTTTAGTTTCCTAATAAATATCATTCAAAAGAATTCTTCAAAGTTGTAGCATGAATACTTGAAAGAAGTGTAATGCTTCAAAGAGCAAGTTTTCTGGGAGCATCTTTGAGTGTTCCCCAACCTTTCTTACCAATGAAGATGAAATAAAACAACCCAGGGGTTGGAATGTCTCTCTGAACAAAATGGCCCAAAGCCAGTGGAAACTCAATTAATCAGAAAGCCCAGGAATTGGATCATTTGAATAGCCATTAAATTAACCAACCAGAACTTTTTGATTCATCTTTTATTGGTTTATTAACTTCATTGGAGATCTTTCTAAAATACATTAGACTTGTATTACTCTTCTGTGTCCTATCTTGAAGGAAGGAAGGAAAGAAGGAAGGAAGGAAGGAAGGAAGGAAGGAAGGAAGGAAGGAAGGAAGGAAGGGAGGGAGGGAGGGAGGGAGGGAGGGAGGGAGGGAGGGAGGGAGGGAGGGAGGAAGGGAGGGAGGAAAGAAGGTCTGCCAAAATCTGCCAATTATATACTTTGGAATATATGCCAGTTATTCTGCTCCATACTTAATAATTCAAATATTGGAGACGATAGCATGGTACCTTCCATCTTCTCCAGGCCAATCATCCCATTACTTTGACTGTTCCTCTGATGACATCTGCAGAGGATTCAATCTGAAGAACTATAGAACAGTAAAACTGCCTTGAAATCAAGGACAACATCTTCATTTTTGGTTTTCCCTACATACCTAGCAGTGTCATGAATGCAGAAAGTACTAAAAGAATATTTTCTGAGTCTTGTTGTTAAAGTTTTTGTAGCTAAACATGCTAAGTTCAAAGGCAGGTTGAGGCATTATAGGGAGTGACAGATGATAAGTTCTGTGATCGTCTCTTAGTTACAGTTAGGGAACACAGCAGAGGGATGGATATTTTCATATTGTCAATTGTTACATGCATTCCATCTTCTGTACTTTAGTGGGTGATGACATCCTAGTAAGTTGATGGCAAGGGTAATTTTTTTTAACAGATGTGGTCAAGGAAGAAAACAAGCCTGTTTTCACCAACTATAGAGGTGCTCAAAGGCAAGATCTATTTCTGTCTTATGACACTGAGTATCTTAAGAATGTTTCTTGGATAGGTTTACAAGATCGGTAAATAAACTAATACGTGTGAAAACAAAACAAAACCAAAAAGACATAGATTTTCCATACAAGCTCACCATGGGGCATGGCTGGCCCAATTTGTCAGTGGAGTTGCCCAACACTTTTGATTTATACTAGGAAAAGGAAGTTAAACTACATGAAAATCTACCATAGAAATTATTTCTGTATTCAACTTAAGGAGTCAGTCTTCCATGAAAATACTTCTGGGAAGATTTACCTTGTAAACATAGTGGTTGTTCATTCTGTTGACTGAATGAGTTTGTCATATCCTTTCTGAAATCAGATGTACATTGAGAGAATAGGTTGGGTACAAAGGAAGGAGCCACTGATGAGCAGATGTGCACAAAGGGGATCCTGAGGAATATCACTGTATATGAATCTCATGGGACCTTATTTAATAATGAAGAAATGGGGTTTCAGGAGAATCCATGATATACAGCATTTACAAAGTTATTTTTGTAGCCAGGACCAGAATCTAAGTCTTTAGCCTTTCACCCCAGTGTGAGTAAACTACATCTTGAGAACAGTGACTGTGTCCTGCTTTAATTCTTAAATAACCATTTCCCAAGGCATGACTTGGCACTTAGTAAATATTTATTATAAAACTGGGGAATGAATGGGTACCACTGATCTTCCAAGATTTCTGGCTTTCTAGTGTGTTGGGGAGGGGATACTTACTCCTCATGCTTCCAGGAAGAGATGGCTACCATCCATGCTAATTTGGATAGTGCTGGAGAATCTACTTGTATGAATGAGTGAGGAAGCTTTCTCATTCTCTACTTTTCATGTTCCCGTGAGTAGGTGGCTTCCATCCAATATCACTGGAATAGTACTGAATAGTATATTCCAGTTCTTCCTTTTAATCTTTAATCACTCTTTCATATACTGGGAATAGCTGATCTGATGGTGGAGCCTGATAACAATGTATCAATAGGTTGGCTGCTATTCCTCTAAAACAAATAATAAGCTGAACCCCACTTCTCTACCCTGTACTACTTACATTAATGAATAAGGAGGGTGAGGGCTTGGCCTCAGCTTCTCTTTCCATGTGGAAGCACTCCTGGCCCTGTTCTAATGGGAGGCCATCTCTTCATGTTGGTTTTCAGCACACTCTTCTGACAGCAACTGGATTTGAGGAAAACCACAGTCTTCCATGTGACGGGCTGCTAAGGAAATCTTAATGGGGAATGCCTTAAAGACCTAATTCTCTTTATAGGAAGGAGAGGGAAATCTAGATTTAGGATTTGTTAGGTAGAGACCTCCAAATTAGCTTCTGGTACCATATAAAGTCTCCATTCCAGCTTTATCAGGAACTTTGGGAAATACCATCCCTCCATTTATAAGGATGACAATTGACTCTTGTTTAGCTCCTTGGGTATATACTCTCCACTGCATGAAACCCAGCAGCGCTCAAGTTTGATTATTTGAGATGACTGATTTCCACACATTACGCATGACATGATCAGTGAAAGAACAAATCTTTCATTTAATAGTCTGGTATTTGTTATACAGTAGGCGTATCATAAACACTCAAACCAAGGCTGCAGTTTTCTTTTTTATTTGTTATTTCATCCTTCCAAAATGGTATTTTGTATTTCTCAGATGCATTTTTATTTAAATTTTTTTTCTTTTAAGAATCATGGACTGAATGAAGGACAATTGTGAATTAAGCATCGGTTCCTTTTTTCATGTTTATTTATTTATTTTGACAGACAGAAAACTCAATGAGTCATGGAGTGTCAGAGAGAGTGAGAGAGAAAGTCAAGCAGTCTCTGTGTTGTCAGTGCAGAGACTGATGTGAGGCTTGATCTCATAAACCATGAGATAATGACCTGAGATGAAATCAAAAGTCAGATACTTAACCAATGGAGTCACCCCCCTAAATTTCATTTAAACCATCATTACCCTGCAGCTAAAATTTTCAGTATGTTACAGAATCTCTTTGGCAAATATTAATTTTTAAGTATCTGTGTAGAGTACCATTCCGATTATTTGGCCTGACCCTGTGTTATTCTATTATTTCTTCTATTCAGTAATTAGGTAAAACTGTAAAACATATATTATGTCTAAGGAATTTTCCTCATTAAATAAGAATGGAAGTATGGAGAAGCATGGGGTTAACTCTACGTTTAGCAGAAGAACATCTCAACAGTAGGGCTCGAGATTCAAGGTCAGTTTAATGTGCATATGCTGCCACTCACATTTCTTTTCAATGGTTGTTTGAAAAAAAGTAAACACAAAGACCAATGCAAAACAGCAATAAATTCATCAGCTTGCTTACGTAAAGCTAAATGGTAGGATACCAGAGGCTTCTACCTTTCAACCTAATGTAGACGTCATACCAGTTAAAAGCAAAGTCATTTTAGGAAGACATGCATCCCTTGCAAGAGGAAGGAGGGCATGCCAATGAGGAGGAAATAAACAAGAATGAGAACAAGGGAAGGAGGAAAGGAATGAAGAGAAGAAAGAGAGGGAACAGAAACAAGTTTCTTTTTTAGGTCCCTACTGGTATTGGGACCATTAGACGTCAGATTCTCCATATTGCTCCAATCAGAAAGGTCACTCTTTTCCCTGGAGAAAAATCCAGTGAAGGGTTTAAATGAATGAATGGAAAGATTTCCTCTTGGATTTATTTTTCTTCAGGAGATGACTAGAAGAATCCATAAGTGGAAAAGTTTTCCCTCCTACAAGAGCCAAGAAATTAAATCTTAAGCAAAACATCAAAGTAGATATAGGTCTAGAAGGGCCTCGCCTCTTTATAGCAGGGTTATATAATACTATATATGACACGAATCCTTGCATTGTCACAGGATTTCTCCTATGTAACACACATAGTTAAATACTTTTTGTTGCTCCTCTGTTGTTCTTATCAATTTACATATTTTGCCAACTTCTTGAAGCAATATCTGATGTCTCCTTGCTCCTAAACACCCAAGCTTTCCCTGTACTATCTATGATCATTATAGGTACTTAGGAAATATTTTTGACAAATGTGATGAATTGCTTTTCCTGACTGCCACCAAATAGGATGGTATTTGTGAAATGGCTATGGAAACAATTGTAATCTATCGTGCTTCGTAAGTGTAGGCACAAGAGTGTACAGCTACTAAAGATTTCTGAATTTAAATCCATCCTCTTGGGTACAGAAAATTAGTCTGGGATCAAACATTTGCTGAAATAACTTTGCATGTTTTAATGGGGTTTCCAAATTAAATAGAAAAAAAATGAAAGTGAACGTTTCCTTTTGCTTTTAATAACCTTATTCACCCATTTAAAATATACAGTTTAATGACTTTTAGTGTATTAAATGGTTGAACAACCATCTCCACAATCAATTTTAGGATGTTTCATCACCCCAAAAGAAACCCTATACCCATTAGTACTCACTCTTCATTCCCCATCTCCTCTCTCTAAACCTCCAGTGCTAGGCAACCACTAATCCACTTTCTGTCTCTATAGATTTGCCTATTCCATGTAAATGAAATCATTCAATAATTCAGTCTTTTGCAACTGGATTCCTTTACTTAGCATAGTGTTTTCAAGGTTCATTCATATTGTAGCATGTCTCATACTTCATTCCCTTTTATGGCCAAATTTTATCCCACTATATGGCAATACCACATTTTATTTATCTATTCATCAGTTGATGACCATCTGCTAATATGAGTAATGCTGCTACAAATATTTGTGTACAAGTTTTAGTGTGGGCCCATGTTTTCATTTCTTTTGGATGTATACCTATGAGTAGAATTGCTGAATCATATGATAATTCTACATGTAGCCTGTCAGGAATTATCAGACTCTTTTCCAAAGCAGAGGCACCACTTTACATTTCCACCAACAATGTATAAATGACTCCAATCCCTTACAACCTCATTAACATTTGTTATTTTGTTATTTGTTACTGTCTTGCTTTTTTATTTTGGCCACCCTAATACACATGATGTGCTCATCTTGGTTTTGACTTGCTTTTCTCTAATGACTAATGATGTCAAGCATATTTCAAGCTTTTTAGCCATTTACTTATCTTCTTAGGATAAAAAGCTATTCAAATTCTTTGCTCACATTTGTCTTTTTATGATTAAGTTATAATAGTTCTTTGCAAATTCTGAATATAAGTCAGATCAGATATATGATTTGGAAATATTTTCTCCCATTCTGTCGTTGTCTTTTTACTTTCTTCATGGTGTCTTTTGAAGCACAAAGGTTTTTAATTTTGAGAAAGTCCAATTTACCTTCTTTTTGTTGCTTTTGATATCATTTCCAGGAAAACTGCTTAATCAAGGGCATCAGAAGTTACTCTTATGTTTTTTTCTAAGAGATTTATAGCTTTAGCTCTTTCATTCATGTCTGATCTGTTTGAATTAAATTTTACTTATAGTGTAAGGAAGAAGTCCAAATTCACATTTTTCACGTGGATATCTAGTTGTTCTGGTATCACTGTTTGAAAAGACCATTCTTGCCCCACTGGATTATCTGGGCACCTCCGTCAAAAGTCAAGCCTCATAAACATATGAATTTTTCTTGAGTCTCAATTCTATTCCAGTAATCGATTTGTCTATCCTCATGCCAGTACCTCTGTATCCTAATTATTACTGTGTTATAATCATTTTCCTGGTATGTGAACATAGAATGTCTTTCTATTTATTTAGATCTTTTAAAGTTTGTTTTCAACTGTGTTGTATAGTTTTCAGAGTACAATTTTGCACTTCAATTCCTAATTATTTTATTCTTTTTAATGTTATTATAAATGGCAGTTTTCTTAATTTCATTTTTATATTGTTTATTGCTAGTATATAGAAATAGAATTGATTTTTATATATTGATCTTGTATCTTGCAATCTTGCTGAACTCCTTTATTAGTCCCAACCATTTTTTGGTGGATTGTGTAGAATTTTCTATGATGAAATCATGTTGTATCCAATTAGAGATAGTTTTGTTTCATCCTTTCAATATGAATGACTTTCATTTCCTTTTCTCACCTAGTTGTTCTGGCTGTAACTTCCAGTACAATGTTTAATAGAATTGGTGAGACAAGACTTCCTTGACTTGTTCCTGATCTTAGGGGAAAAGCATTCACCATTAAGTATGTTGTTAGCTTTGGATTTTTCCTAAATACTTTTCATCATGTTAAGGAAGGTTTCTTTCCATTCTTAGTCTCTTGAGTGTTTTTATGATAAAAGGGTGTCAGCATTTGTCCAATGCCTTTTCTGTGTGTATTGAGATGCTCATGTAGTTTTTGACTTCTATTTTATTGATATGGTGTTTTACATTAATAGGTTTTTAAATATTAAACCACACTTGCATTTATGGGATAAATTTCATTTAGTCATGGTGTACAATCTTTTCTATATGTTGTTGGGTCTTATTTACTAATATTTTATTGAGAATCTTTGCATTTTTGATCACAAGAGATACTGGTCTGTTAGTGTTCTTTCCTTGTGATATGCGGCTTTGGAATCAGGGTACTTCTGGCCTCATAGAATGATTTGGGAAATGCACCCTTCTCTTCCCTTTCATTTCGTTAAATGCAAAAACTGTTCCTACCTCTCATATCTTGCCAGGGTAACCTCTTCATTTTGTTGATAAATTATAGCACATCTAAACTTCCTCATCAGTCAGTACGTAGGAAAGTACCTATGTGATTTGAACCAATTTATTCTAATCACCAAACAGTATTTATAAGGCTCCCACATGATTTAAACCAATTTAGTTTTCCCACGAGCGAAGTCAGCTGGGAGACAGAGTTGGAGATAGTGAATATTGCAGATGTACAGCATTAACCACAGGGAAGAAAGAAATGCCTGGTACAGACTTACCCTCTAAGAAGCAGAGCGCTAGGTTCTTAGATGAGAAGAAAATCTCAGTATTTCACAGATCACTCTGTTTATTATTAACATTATATTGTTTCCTACCTTTTGGACTCTATGAAAGCAATCTTCATGTTTAATCTTTGAAATTGTGCTTTTATTTTCCTCCTTCCTAGCAGAGGATCCCCTCACCTCCTTCCTTCCCTCATTCCTTTCCTTCCTTTCAGTCTTTTCTTAGAACTAAATTTCTAAACTCATGTGAACTCAGTGGTGATAACTTACTGATGCCTTAAAAGTAATATGAGGGGTGCCTGGGTGGAACTACAGTTAAATTAAATGCTATTTTCTTAGTTTAGCTCATATTTCTGACTTAACTACTGCGGAGACACTGGGGAATTAAAGATTTTAAAAACAACAACAACAAAACCAGTAACACAACAATCTGTCTGATTCTTGATGAATTAACATCTGGCTCTCCTCATGACGGTAGGTTTTACTGAAATGCTAATGTTAAATGCTGTAAAATTATTATCTTTTCATCCCAAAATATTTGCTGCATTTCAATTTTTCTTTTTAACAAATCAAGTTTAACAAGTTGGGGTTCAAGGAAGAATTCTTGTGACATCTTGGGTACAAAACGATGGTTTTGTGAAAGCATGAGGACAGGACCCCTGGGCAGTAAGAGCAGAACTGGGATTGTGAGGAGTGGCTGATTATACACCTTCCAGTTGGGATGGGGTTAGGGATAGCGGAAGTCTCTGAGGAATTTGAAAACAAGGTTTCCAGGACCTTGAGGGGCTAGCTGTTGTTAGGAAAAGGTCATTTACTACTGTCTGGTAAAACCTTCATCTTGAGACCCTTCAGATGTATATCAATGGGTCATATGCCTGACGATGTTTGCTAACATAGTCTTGGGGGTAGAGATAAGGGAGGATTTTTTACAGATCTTCAGGATCCTGGAGATTGGGCTAAGTCAAGCTAGGGTTGCCTTTTGCTTCTATGCTCCTTGAGGAAGGTGACTCTGCCTGTCTCAAGTACTTGTCACTGGCTGAAAGCATTTAGGAAGTTTAATTTTTCTTCTATATTTCTTTTGCCTTTGTTCTCTACATTATTTAGTAACTTGTATGTTCTGGGTATTGAGTGATTAGTGAGGAAAATAGGTTCAGATACTTTATTTTGAGGGGTTTAAAGTCTCATTGAGAGAAGGCATATATTTAAGAAGTTCTTAGAATTCAAGATGCTTTAATCCAGGCAAACAGGCATTTATTTTTTTACCTATTTTGTTCAAGGCACTGTGTATTATTTAGAGGTGAAACTATTGGAGCTCAGGGAAACAAATACATGGGAAAATTGAAATGAAGGAAATGATTTTAGAACTCAGAAAATGAGAATATTGGCTAACAAAGAAATGGGAGACATTCATGATTTCAGCCTGAATATTAATTAGCAACTGTTTTTCCTTCCATTTCAAACAAAGCAGCCAATTTTAAAAAAATGTCAACTACTTTGATTTCCTTTTAATCACATATAAATAAATCCAAATTCTAATCTTTCTTAGTCTCTTTTGATGGGGGTAATTATCAAATATGTCTTAACTTGAGCCAATTTCATATACTCATAAGTAACCCACGCACACTTTTGAATTAAAAAAAACTCAATGTTTTCTTTTGTTCCAAAGTACAAAGGAAACATATATTCACATAGTGCTTTCTGTATAAAATTACAGAAATGGATTGCTTTTCTTGGAGCTCTGAGACCAGTTTTTCTGACATTTTTATGATCTATGGGAGAAGGAATGGTCAGCACATTCACAAATACCCACAGAATTGAAGCAAGACTTCCATAACCAATTTCTGTGCATGCATTTAATTGGAAAAAAACCCACATACATCTGCTTTTTGAGTTTTGCAACTTAATTTCCCTGCCTCTAGTCCATCCAGTCAGTAGAGAAAGACAGTTCAGAGGAAATGGCTGAAATGAGCTATAAAGCATTCTTAATTTGAGTGTTCATGAATGCAATATATATAAACTTTTTCAGCTAGAAAATTGACAAATTTTCTTAAACACATTCAAAAGGAAAAGAAAAAATTACTTGTGATGGTGTTTTGGTTCAGCACAGAGGTACTTATCAGGAAAGAGGGCCGGCTTATCTATTCATTATTTCATTCAATACATATTAATTGAGTGTATACTATGTATTAAGCACTTTGCAGGCATTAAGGATACAGCAGTGATCAAAACAGAGGAAGTTCTTGTTCTCATGGGGTTTATATTCTAGTGAAGAAGACAAATAGTAAATAAAATAAATAGGTGCAATATAATACATGTTATATATTGGTGAATCAGGAAAATCTTAAGCAGAAAAGAGGGGTTGGCCTTTTACAGAACGTTTGCCTACCTCTGATTTAGAATCTTCTGTGTGTGTGTGTGTGTGTGTGTGAGGGGGGTATTATGGCAGTGAGGTTTCCTTTGGGATATGCAAACCAGCAATGGCAAGGACCACTGTTGCTCTTCATACAATTCTGTATAGTGCATGCACTTTGCAGAAGGTCGAGAGAAGTGTATCTGGGTTTTAGTAATGAGGCAGTATGGAATTAAGATTAGTCTTTCAATAAAGATATGAATATAATTCATTCATTCACTCAAGAAATATTCTTTAGGGCATCTCCGTGGCTTAGTCTTTTAAACGTCCAACTTCAGCTCAGGTCATGATCTCACCGCTGGTGGGTTCGAGCCCTGCATCGGGCTCTGTGCTGACAGCTCAGAGCCTGGAGCCTGTTTCAGATTCTGTGTCTCCCTCTCTCTCTGCCCCTCCCCCACTCACACTCTATCTCTTTCTCAAAAATGAATAAATGTTAAAAAAAATAAAAAGGAAGATACTTTGAAAAGGACATTTATCAATTACAAAATTTGATGAGCTGGAGAGGCATCAAATAAATAAACACACAGGTAAATCTATAATTACAAAAGCACTAAGTCCCATGAGGGAAAGGATTGAGTTCAATGGAGAGAACAAGGGACTTAATGTGTCTCTGGAGAGGTCAATGGAAAGGCCATTTGAGATGAGACCAGCAGGATGAGTAGGAAGCAGAAATAGAAGAAGCATTTCATATAAGAAAGAGGTTATATGAAGGTGGCAAGTGGGATGAACAATTGAAGGAACTAGGAAGAAAACACAGACACAGCCACAGGCACACAAACATGTGCACCCCAGGCACATACACATACATGAATGGCTGCACCATTGACAGCAATGGGGATAGAGTCATGGGGTGTGGCTGGAGATAAAGAATGATTTGGAAAATAAAGGCTTCATAGATTCCGTGAAAGAGTTTTGATTTTATTGTAAGTCCACCGAAGGATATAAGGCAAAAGTCAGGATAGATTTTTACCTTTTATGCAGAGCTCTGGCCTCATGAGGAGTATGAATCGAAGGGGCCAAGAGTTCAAGGCCAGCAACCAGTTAGGAGCTGGTTTGCAGGTGACTCAGGAGAGAGATGATCAAACGAAGTTGGTGTCTACAGTTTAATTCAACATGTACTTATTATAGTTTTACTATGAACAAAATATTTTTGGTCCTATGTTGGTGGAGCAAAGATTGGTAGATGGTCTCTGCCTTCAATAAACCTATAGCTCTGAAGAATAGGAAAAGTATACAAGTATTTATTCTATGTAGTTGACTAGGATAAATTCTAAATTCTCTATGATGACTTGATAGAGTACTAATGGAGACTGAGGGGAGGAAAGTTTCTATTGGCTTGACTGGTGAAAGAATCTTAGTCACCACCATATCCCCAGTGCTAAGACCAGTATCTCAGTACCTCATACATGACAGAAGCTTGGGTCTTGAGGCCTGAGAGAATGACCTCAGTCATGTCTCTGAACTCTGGTCTTGCACATTATATCCAAACACACTGATTTCAGTGACTGGATGTGCCAATCTCAGCTCCTTCTGTATTGCTCTGTTACTACCAGCCAGCCTACTCCTTGCCACAGACCTTCCTTATGCCATGATCAGACAGCCTGCCAGACCACCGTGTTTCTCCTTGTGCTAACAGCTAGCCTGACTTTATTCAGATTATAGCCAGTTGTTGTGTTTGGCCTCACCATGTGAAAGGGAGCCAAGAATAAGAGACAAATATGCCAAATTAAGTTAAAATACTTTATAGAATTCCAGGACCTAACAACCTTATCCTGTGTTATGACCAAGAGTTGTTTGATTCCGTTGGGATCTATTCGAGGGTTGTGGGGTCCTACCCCTCTAAGAACGCCTTGCACACGCTTTAATAAACATTAGTTGTTTCAAAAAACAAAGTAAGCCATGATGAATTTCAGGTAAGCTAGTTCATGGCAGTCATTCCACACAATAAAGAATACTTTCCAGCATATTTTTCTGCTGCCAAGTCTGCCAAGCCCCATTCTTTCCCTTACCCTCCAAGCTGGAATCACTTCCACCTGTGGGATTAGACTCATCTAGGATGAGCCAACTCAGAGAATATATTACAAACTTTAATCTCACCAGGGTATGCAGACTGAATTAGGCTTCAGACTACGGTTCCTGAGGGAAAGGTATAATACTGATTAACGCCAAGTATTTGGAGACTAGTTTCTCTCATTCTCTCTCTTTACACTGCCATATTCAGTCTGCTTGATGTTGGGCAAATTTCTTAACTTCCCCGAATCCTAATTTCTTCATTTACAGAAGGAAAATAATGAAATCTTCCATTGAGGATGAAAATCTTGACATGAGATCAGCAGTGGATTAAGTAGTAGCTGTGGTGAAATCCCTGTGATACGGCTCATTTTGCAAATTTTGAATGCAAAATCGGCAGTTTCTCATACTAGGCATACCCTTGTCATTTCACTCATTTTATTATAGTGTGACCTTGACTTTTGTGGATGTCACTTAGAAAATTATGGGTTTTACTGCGTTATTATCTATTAAGCTATAATATTATTATTCATGCAGAAATCTGATATTAATCATAAGTCAGTCTCAGAAAGAGACAGAGACGTTCAATTCTGATGTGTTTCCTCCATGTTTTCCAAAGCAGGACCACTTTAAATGGCACACATTATTACAATGCCTGTATTTTGTTCTTTCCATGAAAAACAAACATGCCATGTTTCCCTTTGAAACAAACGTGCCTCCAAATTTTGGAGGCACTTGCAGGGCTCTTGTGGCCAAGTGGAATAGTGGGAAGGAATTTTGGAGATGACTGTCTTGGAATTAAGACTTTTAGCTGTCAAAGACTGTCTACTTCCCCCATGGAGTCAGTAACATTCCTAAGATTCTGCCAGCCAAATGGTCTTAGTCTCAATTTACATTAGTTCAGGTTCCCAGGAGTACAGCCACAGGCAAGAATCAGTTTTGCTAATGATTATAACAACTAATGTTATTGAACTGAGACTACTGGTCTTGGATAAGATAGAGAAGACTCATTTCTTGCTCTATCTCCTGTTAAGTATAATTATAACATCCTTGGACATAATACAACAGACAAGCATAGGAAGACTCAGAAAAGTGGAATGAAGAGGGCATACTACCTAGGGACCTTGGAACTTTAGCAATGTGGGATAAATTCCCACACTTTTTTCCCCCTCCCGTACATCCAAGGCCAGGTGCTGGAGAAGGCCCAGATTTGGAAGTCCCAAAAGAAACAAACCAAAAAGATTCCCCAAAAGTCTGCTCTCTCTAGCTAAAGAACCAGAAAATGGGTGGTACAGCAGGGTGGTGATGTTTTTGAGAAAGCCCACCTTACTACAGACTCATGGAAGGGAACATACCCCTTGTGGTGCTGGCAGAGACTGAGTGGAAAGCCTAGATTTCCAGTTCCCCCTGGGAATAGCACTTGACATCCAGGGTGGTATCAGTAGAGACTAGGGGAAACCTGACTTCCTACATTCCTACCCCAAGCTGCTCTCCTCTACCAATTTACAGAGTGTGGGGTGAATTTTGGAGAAGAGGGAGCTGGGAAATTTCTTTGCCTTTATATGGGCAGGTCCTTAGTAACCCCAACACAAAACTGATTAGAAATTAGCAGCGCAAAAGGTTTGAGATAGAAATACAGTATAGAATATTGCCCAAGTTTTTATATGGACCTCTGGGCAGTCCACAAACAAAGCAGACTAGAATAGCACTGCATAGGATGTGACAAATAAGTTGTCACTGGTACTACATTCCACAGAAGTAGGCCAGGACCTGTATGATGAGCCTAAAGAGGACCTCTGCTAAAAAAATAATTAGGATCCAGAGTCTTATCACATGATGCCTCAAAAATCCACTCAACTGTTATTAGAGTAAGCTCTGGACACTCTGATGGCCATCAACCAATGCTCAGCATTGCCTCTGCTCTTCAGCTCTTGCTCATTTGATATGATCCATGAGTGGTGATTTTGTCTTCCCTTTCCTGCCTAGAGCTCAGAGTCCTGATTTCAATCCTCACCTCTGGGACGGGGACTGACATTTCCAGGAGCAGTAGCTGATTCTGTTCCACATGCTCTAACAATAAACCGACTCTTGTGAATGGATCAATTGAATAGACGTATAATGTTGCCCTGGTTTTTTTTGGGGGGGGGAGTGGCTTTCAGACATAATGCCCCAAATTGCCCTTGAGCTGGGTCAGTTTCCCTCATGCCACTCTTTGACATGATTTTGGCCAATATTCTCCTAAAGAAGTACCATGGTTTCTGTCAGATATGAAAATGTAACCCACCAAATCTTTTATTCATATCTAATTATGCCAGGATTCTATAAATTCAACCACTTAGGACCTACAACTTTCTTACTAGCTTCAATTTATAAAATATCCATTTCAATAAATTTTCCCCCTGAGAGCAAAAGTAAAACTGTAGGTGGCTAATGATCCAGTTGAGGAAATTACAATATGTGAATAATGGAATAATAGTGATGTAAATAGAGAAGACATTTTGGTTCCCTTATTTTAAAATAACCTCTCTCACCTAGGGATGCTTCATGAATTGAAAGTCAATCTACTTAACAGGGCTCCTGATATACAGTTGGTGCTAATATATACACTGAAATTAAAACCATAAGTTATGTTTTGAAGATGTTGTTCATGCTAATTGACCGTCCAAATGCTACTTTAGTCATAATAGTCATAGGAAATCTAGAAGTGAACTATAATCCTGAGATAGAGATTATCACTGTAGTTTGAGGCAGTGACCTTGTGAGGAAGTAATGTAAATAACAGAGAGAAGACATATCAGACACCTTCACACTACGGAGTTTGCAAAGCTATCCCAGGTCTGTAATTTTGGGAGGTCATTCCATCTGAAATGGATTTACCTAATGGGGAGGTTGAAAGGGTGTGCTCACATGGTGCTACTGTAAGCCACTAGGAATTCAATAGGCATTTCCTTAGTATATGTACATTAAAGACAACAAGCATGTGCTCAAAATATTTATTAATAAGAAATAAAACAAAAACATTTAAGATTGACTAGTGTTAAAATGCAATATTCTTTGGTTTGGAGGTCAACATTTTAAAACTAAGAAAAGAGTTATTATAAGCCAACTGACAAATATTTTTGTTATTCCCAATTGTCAAATAATGATTCATTAGCTTACAGTTCAAACTCAATTACTATGCCATTCTCACTCTTCATTATTCCATCTCTAGACTCTTTGAAGCGAGTCAGTAATATTATTCCCTCTTTTTACAGATGAATAAACAAGTAGCAACAATTAACTGATTGGGCCAGGAGGTTAACAGTGGAGATGTAGATGAGTAATTGGACTCTGTAACGCGTACCCCTGCTGGGTTCTCAGGTCTGCTGCCTTGCCACACTGCAGGCCTAGCACATGTGTCACACCAGGACACAAAATAGAATCTGATTCTTGGAATATTAGGGGTGCATCATCTCTCTGCATGGGCAACATGGCTACTACAGTAGGAGGATCTGGTTCAGCACCCTCTTCGACTTAGGAAAGACTGCCCTACCTCTTTCCGGCCACGTGCGATGGAAATATGCACTTCACTTTTTTGACTTTCGATTTTCACATCTAGAATTTTGCACTATTAGGTTTATAAGATCTCATCTGGTATTAAATCCTTGGAAGTAGCACCAGAAGACAACGTCTTCCTTTGGTTTGAGGGTTTTTTCCTTTGAATGGAGGGAACTATTGAGAGCCTGACAGTGTGATTGGAAGAGTTAACTGAGGGTGAGGTCTAGTGCACTGTACAGGCAAGCATGTATACACAGGCATGCATGTGTGTACAGACACAGACACACCCACCCACCCCACATTCATGTCAAATTTTGACCAGGTACTTGGAATTTGGTTGGGAGACAGAGATATATGTTCTGTTTATTTAAAGAAGGTGCGTCACCTTTTATGCTCATCAGGTTTTTATTTATTTGTCAACTCCTCTTTATCTTTCCACCAAAGCATGTCTTTGGTTTGAGACGAAGTCTTGCCTGGAAACTGAATAACACCTGGTTTTCTGGTCCCAAACATTTACAACAGCTTTTTGTTCAGGAGGGGCTGTTCCACAATCACCTCAGAAATCAACACTGACAACACCAAACAGAAAAGTCAAAACAGAAGCTGGGCATTATTCCTGGCATCGTGGATTAAAAACAACTGGAGACGTCAGTGACAAACTCATTCTGCCACGTAGAATCACTTATAGTCACTGTGTTTAAAACTCCAGAAGAACAACCATAGTCCCCCTGCCCCTACACCATCAACCGACGGCAAGTGGGACTCAGGCATCTCAATCTTTTATCTTTTTCTTTTCTTTCTCCATTGGTCTGATTTCCCTCTGTAATCCATTTCCTTTCCCCAATTTTATTTTTTCTTGCTTTTAACTTCTTTTTATTTCCTTGGACAAAGATTTTCTCCTTAGGAGATTACAGGTGGTGATCGCTATTATGCGTTATTATCTGGCAGGGTGAAGGGATGCCCAGATAGCTGGTGAAAACCTCATTCCTAAGTGTGTCTGTGAGGGTGCCTACAAAGAGATTAGCATTTGAAAGTGGGAGACTGAATAAAAAAGATTGCCCTCACCGATGTGTGTGGGCATTATTTAATATTGAAAGCTTCATGAGAAGAAAAGGGCAGAAGAAGGGTAAACCCTTCGTGTTGGTTTGCAAACTGGCCCCCATACTTGGAGGTCAAGGGGATATCAAAGAAGGAAGAGGTCCAGATAGGCACATGGCAGTTTTAATAAGCAAGGGAACTCATCTATGTGTCTTGTCTTGGGTGGCTACAAGGCAAATAGATCTCTACGCCCACCCCCACAGAGTCTTAAAAATTTATATAGAGGCCTTCACTGAAGTTAGTCACAAAACAGCTTTAGATGATCTCAATGACTATTTTCTCAAGGTCATGTCCTTGAAATGACTACTAGTATGGACACATACATTCCAAGGACAGGGGAGGGGATAAGGAGCCTCCATTTGCCTGGGTTTTGCTTGCAGATCAACCAGTGGTTACATTCTCTAGATGAGCTCCCCCAATAAGTCTCTCTGCAAAAGGTAAGGCATTCAACTTTTTCTGACCTTAGACAAATCTTCAAACTCAGACCAGCATCTACACCATCAGTCCCTTAATTCTTGAATCTTTGGATTTGGGCTGAATTATACCACAAAGGCTTTCTTGGTTTCCTGGGTTCTCCTACCTGCAGATGACAGAATGTGGACACAGACTCCATAATCGCATGAGCCATTGCTATAATAAATCATATATGTATGTATTATTGACTCGGTGATTGTGGAGAATGCTGACTAATACACATGTCCTAGTCCCCTGGCTCTGACCTGGTCTGGGAAATGCCAGGTTTGTATCTTAAGCTTCTGTTTTTGGGGCACTCTGAAAGAAGCTGCTATTAAAATTTAAGTAAATGCTTTTGTAATTAGCTGCTTTTAGGACTTAATTAATAACTAATTGATATTCATGAAATCTGACCAGAAGCAGTGAGTTCTGAGTGGGGGATAATTAAGATACTGGCACTCCTACCATTGCTCTTTACTGAATGTGCAAAGCACTTCCGTTTTCTCGAGATGTTTTTGGTTGCAGATTTGGGCAGTGTGTCATTTTGCTTAATTAACTCATATTTGGTGTTTTGTTTTTATCATTTATGCACTTCATGATATTATGGGTTAGCAGAGGAGAAACCTTTCACCTCTTGTCTCACCTGCCCAAGATGTCTGCTGCTCTCTGGAGCTACTCAAAGCCCCCTTCACAGGACGGTGAAGGGGACAGTTCAGACTCGAGTTTCCCAGTCCGCTGTAGTGTGGACAACCATAGCTCAGAGGCAGGACATACTGCTTGTGAATATTTATGTTCCTAAAATCAAACCTTTATTTCTCATTTGTCAGAGAGTTTATTTTCTTTCCTACTTCCTCCTAACTAATCTAAATCAAGCTTTTTACTTGGTAAAACCCTTTAGAAAAAGCTTTCCAGTCTAAGTCAATTTTTTCTTCCTACATGTTTCTCTTCCATGTGTTCAAAAAATACATTCTTTTAGTTGTACTAGAAATTCTTCTCATTCTCTAAAATAAGATATCCCTTATGAGCTGCAGACTCATTGTGATTCTACACGTTCTCTACTTTCTAGTATGGCTTTATTCACAGCCTTCTCTCTCAGCCCTTAGTCTCCCTTCCCTAAATATCCCTTATTCTAAGAGACATGTAGTCTTCTCTCTTGGTCAGGATAATCATGTGCGTCAAGATATTAAGAGGTTTTGATGAAAGATAAGACCTACATGGAGACTTTGAATAGAAGGGCATGTCCTAAGTGTTTTTGTTTAAAAATACCCCCCCCACTTACGTATAAGTATGTATTCACTGTGCAGTATTCCAGAGAACAAAATTGACAAATTACATCTTCTTATGAAGCTTATCTTCTAAGGGGAAAGGCAGCCATTTAACAACAACTAGAAGTAGTTGAATGCACAAATAAAGTCAAGTAGTGATTAATATTTGTGGTGGTCACTTGCTCATTGCTCACTGCTCTTGGGTCTATTCCCAGGCTTTCTTCTAGAAGATACATTTCTGAGGGCCTCTTGTCCTCTGATTCTCAGCTGGTTTTGGGCAGAAGGAAGCTCTGAGAAGAGAGTAGGGGGCAAGAGGAAGGAAAAATCCTTGGCATTTCTCCTTTCTTTTCTCTGTTTCAGGCAGTGCATCATACAACAGCTGTTATCACTTTTATATAAGCCATTTTTCTTCTCTATGTAAGTAACTTTGAGAATCTACCCTTTACCCTTTATCATCCTTTCAAGGGCAGCTCTTGGGCCCTAGTGATACCATCTTCTTACTTCCTTCTTCTAAGCTCCAAGGGTCTCACAGCTCATTCTTCCTAATTGTTGTGCTGCCTCTTTCAACAGCTTTGTTCCTATCTCCTTATATTATAGTTCTTTTGTTGGACCACTTAATGTGGGCCCCTTGTCCCATGTTGGACCTTGCCTGACAAAGCACTGTGAAATGTAACTGGTAAGGGAACTGAGAGGGAAGAGGAGGCTGTTTTTGATGTAGTGGCCAGGAAAGGCCTCTCTGGGAAGGTGGCTTTGGGGAAGGGGCTTGGATGAGATGAGGATATAAACCGTGATAATGTCTTAGGGGAGAATTTTCTGGGCACAGCAGTTGTTTGGGGTTCCAGGTGGAAATATGCTTGGCATATTGGAGTAACAACAATAAGACCAGTATTGTTAGAGCATGACATGGAGGGAAGAGAGATATAGGAAAGTGGGTCAGAGAGTTAAGAGGGGCCAGGTCATATAGGGCTATGTAAGGTCTGATAGAGGCGATCAGAGTCATTGGACAAAATAACTTGAGTTGATGACTCTGGGAAGAGTGTATGCATGGAGCTCAATAAGGAGGCCATGACAGGGATCCATCCAGGTAGAATATGGTAGTACTTCAGACTAGGATAAGAGAGGTAGAGACATTGAGACATGGCAGATACAGAGCATATTTGAGGATGAAACCAACAAAATTTGCTGATAGATTGGATGTGGGGTTGTGAGAGAAAGAAGTCAATGTTTTGAGCCTTATTGACCACATGCATAATGATGACACTGAGTTGGGAAAGACATGATAAGTCTGGAGGGGGTTACCTGGGTGGGCAGAAATTGAGTTTGATTTGGGGCATGTTAAATTTGAGATGCCTCATAGACATCTGAGTCCAGTGCTGGGTGGGCCTTTGGATATGTTCATCAAGTTCAGGAGAAAAGGCTAAGCTAAAGATTAATTCTAGGAATAATGAATGTATACATGGTCAAAGGACTGGATGGGATCTGGGGAATAAATACAGAGAAATATCAAAGAGATCCTTGGACTGAACCTTGAGGCAATTCAATTTAGATATCAGGAAACAAGAATTCTATTGCTGAACAATCCACGCTAACAGCCTAAATGTCTGTTGATGGATGAATGGATAAAGTAAATGTGGTATGTGCATAGATCTAGATATGGATACTTAATGGAACATTATTCAACCATAAAAAGAAGAAAATCCTCCATGTTTAACAGCATGGTAGACCTAGGGGGTATTACGCTAAGTGAGATAAGTCAGAGAGAGAAAGCCAAATAGTGCATGATCTCACTAATTCATGGAATACAAAAAACTGAACTCATAGAAACAGAGGCACTCATGGAAGAACAGAAAGCAGGAGAAGGGGAGAAGTGGCTTTCTTCTTCCTTATGGTTTCTGGTGGTTGCTTTCCAAGAGTAGAAGTGACAAGACAATACTGGCTACAGTAATGACAGATGTCAGGCTGGTTTCAGGCCATGGTTTCAGCCCTGATCAAGGTGGAAATTTTGGGACATCCAGGATCAACCATGGTAGCACCTCCAAAGTGTAAGCTTGTGGCTACAGCTCAGAAATAATAGCATCCTCTCATCTCTGGGTATCATGCCTTCCTACGTTTTGCCCCTCCATGTTCTTTCTTCTGCTTTTGATCTTCTCGTTTTACCAGGATCTTTGTACCTAATTCCCTGTATGAAATTCCCTGTTTGAGATATTTAGGTAGATTGTATATTTAGAAATTGTTACACACATTTAGTGACTTACCAAGAATGTCTAGGTATGGCTTTTGGTCATATTTAAACTCTTCTATTTCATATTTAAACTCATATTTTATCATCAGTTGCTATAATTTGGGGTGTCTCCGTTCTGTAAAATTTCCCAAGAAAGGCAAGTAGTTTTGTCCAGTAGTGAACTAAATCTCAGATTCAGCAAGCACAGTTTTGCAAAACAATGGTTTCTCCAGTAAGTGATAATTAACTCAGCTCCTGTCTGTTTCAATGAGTTTCCTTTCTTCTACTTAACACAACTAGACTTTATTATTAGTGGAGGATCCTGGTGGTATATGTTCCGTGAACTTCATTTTATGGTGCTCCCCACTGGGATACTGTTTCTTATGACTTTCCCACAAAGGAAAATCTTACTCATTCTTCTAATGAGGACAAGTATTTCACATTATTTAGCTTCTTTTCAATCTAGGTGACCTGTAGTCCCAATTATCTTTTCCAAAAACTGGAGCAATGCTCTGCTCTTTTTTTTAAACAACTTTTTTTTTCTTTTTTTTTCTCCAGTAAAACAGAAGAATTGAGAGAAAAGGTTTTTCACTTTCATGGTGAACTGGTGCTTAATAACATGAAATCAAGACTCATTATGGGAAAAATGTTGTAAATTCTGACAAGACTAATGAAGATAAAAATAGAAGAACCCCCTTTGGTCTGTACCCCAATACCCCTAAACCCTGCACAGTCCAAGGATCAACTGTATCTATATACTGGTTCTGTTTCTTTGGTGAACCCTGAATAATACAGTCATGTAAATCAATACAGGAAAGAAAGAAGAAAAAAAAGAAGGAATACTGCACCAACCAGTCTAAAGAGAATATGAAAACGATACATTATGTATCATGAGTTTCTTTTTTCTTTCTCCTCTCATCAACTTTGTCAAAATTCCTCAAAGCTACTTCTTGAATATGAGAATTCATTTCAGATTTGGGGCAATAAAATACATCTGCCTAAGGTAGTGATTAAGCATCCATATTAAAATGTCGACAGTGGTAATTCCATGGAAAAGAAACCTAATTAAATGTCACAGCCTTTATACTGCTTCTCTGCTGAAAAAGTAAAACCATGAAGAGGGTTGCCTCAGGCTCTCCAAAATGCTTGTCAATATGGATTTTAAAAGCTGATGTTAAATCTTTAAACTCTTATTTAAGAAAATAACATACTTAGTCCCTTGTCATCATTTTAAAAATTACTAGGTGTGTTGATTTGTGTATTAGGTTTATATTGTAACATCAGCCATTCCTGAAGCTTAGTCAGAATTCAATTAGATGTCAACACAGAGAAAAATTCTTTATGAAGATCACGTCGCGAGGATGACAATGCCCATTTACAGAGGACAATGATCTGTTGGCACTGAGAGTCCTAAGCCATTCATAGTGGCATAATAGTTACATCATTTCTAAACTAAATTTGTGGAAAATTTCCAGAGGGTTCTGAGTTGGTAGCATAGACTTCTGGAAGATATAAGTGAGGTACTTTTTGCATACAGGAAAACGAAAGTCAAAAGAAGAGTGACAGCTAAAAAATGCACACAGGAAGTCAGGGTACTTGAAACACATCCTATTTGTAATGAATCTGATAATAAAATTATAGTGCTCAGCTTTTATAATTATAGTGGACATTCAAACAATAAGAGTTTGAACTGTGCGGGTCCACTTATATGTGGGCTTTTTTTAATATAAATACAATACAGTACTGTAAATGTATTTTCTCTTCCTTATGATTTTCTTACTAACATTTTTTCTAGCATAATTCATATATAGATAGTATATAATATATATAACATACAAAACATGCATTAATCCACTGTTTATGTTACCATTATGGTTTCCAGTCAATAGTAAGCTATTAGTAGCTAAGTTTGGGGGAAGTCGAAAGTTATATGTGGAATTTCAACTGTGCAGGGGGTCAGCACCTCTAACCCCCATGTTGTTCAAGAGGCTATGTTTGCTAGAAATAAAGATTGGGACTTTGTTGGTTGCCTCTAAATTGCTTCGGATTGGAACAAAGAAGCACAAAACACCCTGAAATCCCCACTAACTTATACAATACCAGTCACACAGTCTGAAAGAAGACTATTGAGTGTCTAAGCTCAAGAAAGAAAGTGGGGAATTTTTGGGTGGGGGGTGGTGGCAGCTGGTGGTTTTCCAAAGGAATCCTTTAAACAGACCAGCTGGAAAATTTCAGATTCACAAATCCTAAAGCCCATTCTAGTGCTCTCATCCAGGGCATGGTGAGAAGTTTCTTGGAAGAGTGTGTCATGTGAACAAAGAGCTTGGTGGCCGTGAATTCCAGAAAGTGCTGGAAGGCTGCTGGAGTGGTTGACACCAGCAAATGACAAAAGACTGAAGTGTGGTGTGGTTTGGGAGCAAAGGGTTGTGGCAACTTCCTGTGGGTTCTTGTAGCTGCTTGAGTAGGTGGAGACCTTAGAAATTCCTCTAGTTCCATGCAAGGTGCAGGATGAGTAAGGGAGGAGGCGGGACACAGGCAACCAATGTGTAAACTCGTCAAGGGAGATTCTAACTCACCTAAGAACTTATACAGTGAGTCTTAGGGGAGATGCTGTCAACTTTCTCTGATGTGATCCTCAGCAAATCACCTCTATCATGTGTGTGGAGACCCCCACAAGGATGAGTGCCTTCAGCAACAAGTGGGGCAATTTTGAGCCAGAGCAAGATGTCTTCCACCCCAACACTTACATGTAATTAGTTGTTTAAGAAGATTTGTCCCTCCTAATTCTTCTTCTCCATTCCTATTATGGAAGAGGGAGCAAAAGCAGGTATCTCTGTACTAAACCTTCTTACTCATCCCCCATCACACACACACACATACACCCTGAGGGATTAGAACAGGAAGAGTACACCATGCTCCTTCCCACTATTAGTAGATGACAGCGAATGGAACAGGCAATTAGAGATTTATAGTGAAATAAGCTGAATTTTAATACATAAAATTGATCTGAGATCATGAAATCTGTCCAAAATTAAGGCTCAAGTTGACAGCACTAATTGGAGAAAAATATAACCATTTTGTATTTATATTCTCCTGAGTTGGCATTTCTCCACATATCATTTGAAGAAATTATCTGATTTGAAAATAATTAAATTTAAATAAAATCCAGTTGTTTGTCTTTGTAGAGTCTCCTTCTCTGAGCTAAAACTACAACATAAAATAATAGATGGTGAAATATTCTGCTTTTAAAACCCTGAATGCATTTTTCAGAATTCAATTTATTCTAATTTTTTCTCTAATACTACTTTTGGGTAAAACAGGTACTATGGTTTCAAAGCATTAGGATAAAAGCATTCTTTCCAAAATGCCTAGGCTACAAAGAAATTAACTCAGTTGTTCAAGGTCATGTTTTAAGCCTGCGTACATCAACAGTTGGCCTACACAATCCAAATAACAAAGCAAGGCTGATGAAAATGTACCCGTGAAACAGACAAAGACTAACAAACACGGGGGATTCATATGATCGAGTAGGCAGATGTGAAAAAACACATCATTCTATAAACTACAGAGTGTTGGGCTCGGAAGATTTTCTTGTTAGGCTTTCTTCTTTAAGGATGCCATGCCCCCTTTAGATCATCAACCAAAATTGAAGGAAACACTTGATTTTATTACATATATTCTGTTATATATTTTCTCAAATTAAAAAAAATTGAGATATTTGTTGGAGAAAAGAGTTTTGGAGGCTTGCAAGTGCCAAAGGAATACACAGTATACAAATAAAAAAAATTTTTTTAATGTTTATTTATTTGTGAGAGAGAGAGAAAGACAGCATGAGCAGGGGAGGGTCAGAGAGAGAGGGAGACATAGATTCTGAATCAGGCTCCAGGCTCTAAGCTAGCTGTCAGCACAGAGCCAGACGTGGGGCTCAAACCCACAAGCCATGAGATCATGACCTGAGCTGAAGACTGAGCCACCCAGTTGCCCCTCTAAGTTTTAATTTATCTATTTTATTCTATTTTAGTTTATTCATTTTTAAGTAGGCTCTATGCCCAATGTGGGGCTTGAACTTATGACCCTGATATCAAAAGTCAGATGCTCTACTGACTGACCCAGCTGGGAGCCCCCAATACATTATTGGAAGTTTGAAAAATTTATCTCCAGGGATCGCATCCAACTTTTTTGAAGACAGACATGCCTGAAAATTTATTTTCGATTGTGCTGAAGTCACTCTCAGGGAAAGAAATAAGTAAATCCAAGTAACAAGATGGTAATAGAATTATAACCATTAAGAAGGTAGATGAAAGAGAGAAGACAAAATTTTTTCTCAAGGAGTAAATATTAAGTTGTTGCTGTAGTAAAGACAAATGGTGACTGGGTGTGGATGGGGGTGATGGACAGGATCTGGACCAGAGGGAGACGGGAAAAACTGAGTGGAGGAAAGAACTTCACAGAAGACTTTTATTTTTTATTTTAGAGAGAGAGAATGAGAGACAGCATGAATGGGGGAGAGGGAGAGAGAGAGAATGAGAGACAGCATGAATGGGGGAGAGGGAGAGAGAGAGAGTCTTAGGCAGGCTCTATGCTCAGCATGAGCCCAATGCCAAACTCGATCCCATGACTCTGGGATCATGACCTGAACCAAAACGAAGAGTTGGACATTCAATGGACTGAGCCACCCAGGCATTCCCACAGTACATTTTTTTCTAGCCTGAACTCAACCTAGAGTTACCTTTTCCACACAAAGTCCAGGAATCCCCTTGGCCAGCAGGTGCAGATGGCATCCACAGACATTTGGAGTTAAGAATATTCATACATGGGGCTCCTGGGTGGTGCTTTCAGTTATGCATTGAGTTCAGCTCAGGTCATGAACTAATGGTTCATGAATTTGAGCCCCACTTCAGGCTCACTGCTGTCAGTCTATCAGCACAGAGCCTGCTTTGGACCCTCTGTCCCCATCTCTCTGCCCTCCGCCACTTGCACTCTCCCAAATATAAATACATACTAGAAATAAAAGCCAAGAATGCTCATATTTGCATCAGAAAGCCATTTTTTTTCAAATTTTGAACTTGCACAGATTGGTACATTGCCAAGGAGGAAAAGAAGTAGCTAAGAAGGTGGAAAGACTATTGGGGAAAAAATAACAGTGTAGTAATAAAGACACAATGCTTTTGAATTTCGAAGATTCAACCTGAAATTTAGAGTGTTTCACAATCAGTCCATTAGTTCTAAACCAGAAAGATCCAGATTTGTCTGGGAAAATAACACTGTGTGGGATGTAGGAGTGAGCAAGACACCGGGACCAGGGCACTGGAATGCCAGAAAAGCTGAATCAGAACGGGGACACAGATTGACCTACACTGATTTTGCTAAGATATTACAAATAATTAAATGAAAAGGGATTTTCAGTTAATGTTAGATTATTTGCACAGTTTTTGTGCTTGGCTAGCTATAAATATATTTAATTGCTGCAAATATCATAGAGGTCATTCCCTCCTGCAGGTTCAATTCTTTTCAGTGGAGTTTATTCTCTCATAAAATTTTAAATTGAAAAAAAATCACTTCAAGTAAGATGGCAGAGATTTTTAGTTTTTTTCCAGTGCATCTTCCCTTCTTCTATAATAACAGAACCCCAGTTTTTCATCTTGGCACATAGCTACTCAGATTAAGTATGAGTTTTTCATCTACTCTTACTATTGGGTCTGACTGTATCACTAAGTTCGGAGCAATGGAATGTAAGAGGAAGCAGTGTTTTCCACTTCTTAGTCTTGGGGTAAAAAGTTGGACCCTATTTAGTCCCACCTGCTGGCTAGAACGCAGAACCATGGTGGATGGCTTGGGTTAGGGCAAACCCCTAGTACTAGCAGAGCAACAAGGAAGAGGGGATCTGGGACTTTGACTGTGAAGCTGGTATATTAAATGACTAAATACAAGTTGCTACACTAGAAGTACTTACTTGTGAGAGAAATAAGGTTTAATCATATTTAAGCTTAATTATTTTGGGTTCCTTTTATAACAGCCGAACCCAAACTCATATCCAAGTGAAATATGTATTTGTTCATTCATTCATTCAACAAATTGATATTTTATGCATATCCTAAATCAGTCACAGTTCTAATGATGGATTTGACGGTGAACAAAATACACCAAGTCCTTGCTCTTGATGGAGTAAAGAGCCTCAGATAATCAATAAATGAAATAATATATAAGGTAATAGCTCATGATTATAAATTCCATAAACAAAATGGCACATAGTAAACTATTAGTGAGTTATTAGGTACCTGGAAGTGGGGGGACACTACTTTTAATGAATTAATTATGGACACCCTCTGTAAGGAAATGATAATTAACCTAAAATCAGAATGAAGAGCAGTAGTTAAGTATCTAAATATATGGAAGAAAAGTGGTCTAGCAGAGGGGGCAGCATTGTGTCAAAGCCCCAAGCCAAGAGGGAGCTTAGAGTTGCTGAGAGCATCAGAAAATAGTAAACAGAAGGAAGTGTTGAAGACTCCAAAGTCAGAGTGGCATACAGGTGATTCTGTAGATAGGGTAACAAGCTTGCATTTTGCTGTCATCATAGTGGGCAGCCTTTGGAAAGCTTTAAACAGGGCAGTGATATGCTCTGCTTTCTAATCGATTTGAAAAGATGCTCCAACTGGAGCAGGAAATAGGTGTGACAAAAACGTGTCTTATTTTCCTTCCTCCTGGCCAGTCAAGAAGTCTACACTACTCAGTCTCCCTTGCAGTTGGGTGGGGCTATGCAACTGCCTTCAAGCCAATGAGATATGAGTGAAAATGATGTAGGCCACTTTAAGGCCCGAACCCTAACACTTCTGTGAATCTCCATGAGTTCTCTTGTCCCTTATCAATGGGTTGGATGATGCACTTAGAGGACTTGGGTGATGGTGGAGCCACTAATCAAAAAACCTGGTCCCTGAATGGCTGTAGAGAACAGAGTCTCCCTACTAGAAGTAATCTTCCATTTGTGGTGAGGCACTGAAACTTAGGTATTGTTTGCTGAAGCAGTCAGCCGAACCTGACTGATACAGACAGCTACTGTGGTGGTCTGAACAAGAAATGACAGTGGCTTGGACCAAAGGTACCACTGGAGGCAGGGTGAAGTGATTGGATTTGGGATATAATTAGAAAGTGGAGCAAACAGGACTTACTGGTGGATGCAATGGAGATAACAAGGATATACACAAAATAAGAAATGACTCTTCAGGATTTTTACTTGAGCGATTATGTGTCTCACAATTTCATTAACTGTGGGCGATGGGTGGAGAGATTGGGGAGAGGCAAGTGTAGGCAGGATGGGGGCAATCAAGCGTTCTATTTTGGCTAGCATACATTTTTAGACATCTAATTAGACACTGAAATGGAAATGTTGGCTACATCAATCTATATCCCCGAGAAGAGGAAATGGCTGAAGACAAATTTTGGAATCATCATCCAACAGATTATGTGGACTTAACCAACATTTGCATTCACAATACTTGTCCACAGAATAGGTTGTTTCTCATATGCATGCCATTGTTACCAATGTCTTCTGTTGAGATTCACAACACTTATAAAGATGCGTGCATGTGCACGCTCACACACACACACACACACACAATCATGTTAGACAGAAACATTAGGAAGATGCGAGCCTGGACAAACAAGTTAACACATGTGAAGAACTAGACACATAGGTTTTAGCTAAAATTCTATTCCTAAGAGAATAATGGCTCCCACCTAAGTGTCAAAGAAAAGAACAGGACAAGAGGACTGGGAACCTCTGAAGTACAGTTAAATAGATTCTGTTTATTGTTGTTGAGATTATAAAAGAGGAAAGAATAAAAGTGATCACTGAGGTGTAATTCCATTTACCACCTCTCAATTTAGGTTCACTGAAATGAGGACTAAAATAGTCTGCTGCAAAAGTTAAATGAAGAGGAAGAGTTAAAAAAAAAAAGTCTGGCTAACATTTAAAGAAAAGATGGTTATTGTCACTACTCTGAATTTCAGACAAGCTCCTCTGGAAAACAAATTATTTGTACTTCCACTGTTCCAAGATAATTACTGTTAGCTACTGCACATTTCTATAAATTACTTAGCAATTTTATTTCTTTTTGGAGGGTTAATTTGATAGGAGAAAGTGTCATTCCCCTGTTTTAATTTACATTCCTTTAAAATATAGTACATTACACTTTTGCCCTCCTATTTTTTACCCAGTTATATTTCTCTTCTGTCAATTGGTCATATCCTTGGATTTTGTTTTCTAATATCAAATTTTGTCTGTGTTACAGGTTACTATTTTCCCACCCAAATATCAACTGTCCCCTCTTCAAGCCTCTAACTTTTAGCTATGCATTAGGCTGCTTGAAATAAGACATTTCCTGGCCTCTCTTGTAGCTAGTAGTAGACATGACTAAATTCTAGCCAATAGTATATTGGTGGAAATTTAGTATTGCAGCTTCTGGGAAATTTCTTTAAGAGGTAGTGACATGGACTCTTTCCCAACTTCTTCCATCTTGATGCTTAAAACTTGCATATGATGGTTGAATCTCTGTCTTCCACCACAAGAAGAAGGGCATCTTCTGTACAGGACCCCGAGGAAGCAAAATGGGTTCCACATGACAGAACAGATGACAGTCTGTGGCAGCCCTGGACTGTCCACATCAAAACTTATATGAGAGAAAAATTGATTTCTATTTTTAAGTTGCTATTTGACAGACTTCTGTCATTCAGAGCTAAGCTTAATCTTAACTAATGTAAATACTGAATCCAATCTTCATTCTCAAAAGAATGTTAGTTTGAGAAACCCCTTCAATGCAAGATAGTTGTTGGAAGAAGCTATGAAAGAAACTTATTTAAAACAGAAATGCTAGATGTAGTATCTTGACTTGATCCCTTCCCTAGGATTCTTTTTTCCTCCCATTTCTTTTCCATTCTACCCCTCTCCATTCTTCTCTTTCTTCACCACCTCTTTCCCACTCAGGGTATATGTGCCCACTTTCCTTCCCTAGGACTTTCACTAGCCTAACTGGCCCCGCTGTAGGAATTAGAAAGAGGCAATCCTCAAGGTGGCTAAAATTCCACCAGTTCATGACTGTGCGAATTAGAGAAAGGTACCCTACCCCTTCCTCTGTTGGATCAAATCCCACACAGAGCATATGGTTTGGCAGGCAGAACCTGGGCTGGATTTCAATACCTCCTTACTCCGTTGGCTGGGTGCCCTCTTTGCAGCAGCGAGTCCTTTGCTAGCAGGCTCAGCTCATCTGCAAGAGGACTCTGAAGCAAATATATGGGCTGCTAAATTGAGAGCACACTTAGACTTAGTGTCAAGTGCCATTCTTGTTACTGGTTTACCAGCCTAAACAAGGAGTCTTTTTTGCTTTTATTCCTGATTACAGTCAAGAGTCCTACTGAGATTTGTTTGTTACCTCCATATATCTTGATTGCTGCTGACACCATTTCTGGTAGCTCCTATTATCTGTGCTTTCCTATCTAGTTATTTGTTTTGTTTTTCTGCACACTTAGTACCATTTGGTTCTTATTGTCTCAGTTCCCAGCTTCTTCTTGTGCTGGTATCTCACGGACTGGCACTGGCCGAAGATATCGAGGGGAAAAGACACCAACAGAACTGGCTAGAGAATTAATCAAATTTATGGATGAGTCCATCAGCCATTAATTAAACATTTTCATCATAGAAATGGCATTAAAAATTCTTCAAATTGAAAGTTTAAGGGAGGAACTAAAAATATTTGATATAGATTCCTCTATGTACCTTAGTCTTATTTTCTATACAGGACTTCTTCTCCCTGATTTCTGGGAATCAGTAGTGCATTATAAGCTGTATTTTATTAGAAGTTCTAGGTGTCTTTACTACTCTTTCCACTAACGTAACCTAAGATCTCTTGTCCTTACCCAAGTTATTGCATTTTTTTAAATGTCTTGTTTTTTTCTGGATCCTCACATATAAACCTAACTTGCACCATTCACAACATAAAACAAAACCAAGCTGGCTAAGGAACCTCATGCTAGGATTATTTTCTCCACGTATCATAACCAGACAGTGTTGATTCTGTGCCCTTCACTGGATTATTTTTCTTTCCCTAAGTGCGGAGAGCATAGATGATGTCAAGTTTGAGGTTTATGTTTTACGATTAAGATAACGGTGACTATAAAACCATTGTAAAAGGTGCAAGCTCCTTGTTAGCTTTCCCTTGCATTTATTCATTGGATGGAGAAATGAGTGTGGAAATGTATAAGTGCTTGACTGCAAAATTAAAGAGGTTCCCTGGAATCAGCTCATGGGGACAAAGCCACCGGAGTATCCCTAGGATGTGTCCCCTTCTCCTGCCAAAGGCAGTGTTCCTGGAGATCCTCAGATTCCTGAGGGACCCTTCACAGTGCTGGGCTGAAGGCTAGCACCACTAACAAAGTGAGAATGGAGAGTAAGAAACAATTTCTGAGTGGTCAGACCTCTCCCTGACCTTCTCAGTTTGTATTAACACGGCCCTAAATATTTCTGTCTCTCTAGGTTCTGTATTTTGCCCACTAAATCCTTTATTTTCTGACTGAATTCTGTATGAAATTCAATTTGATGGTCAATGTCACTCGTTTGTCTGAGCCTTGCCCCACTTCACTTGCATGGCCAGATACCTGGTCCAGGTCACCCATTGGTCAGTATTTCCCTACTGCCATCTAGTACAAAGGAGTCCTTACTAATTGCGGGGGGAAAAACCCAGCAACAATAGAGAGAGGAGCCTTATTACAAAATGAGTTTGAGATGGAGGGAGGAAAGAGAAGGATGTCTAACAGGCTGCTTCAGGTTATTGGCAACATGATTAAGGTGATTTTCAAACTCAGTGGTGCAGAGGCATTCAACCTGAGGGAGAGTGTGTGGCGGTCATGTCATGTGGACAGATCGAGGACTGAATCTTCACCTGCCACTTGCCTTTGAGGACTTTGGGCTACTTTCTTAACCTCATGGGTCTCGGTCACCTCATCTGTAAAATAAGGATCATGACATCTCCCTTGTAAACCTGTGAGGATTACAGGAGATAAGGTCCTGACCCACTTAGCACCGTGCCTGGCACATAACATGCTTTCTGTAAGTGGCATTTTGAAAGAACAAGTTCACGAACCTGGTCATGCACTTGCAAAGAGTTTTCACTCAGGCTTTATTCCAAAGCAGTGGAGAGCAGATTGTAATATATTTCCAAGTAAGGAACACAAACACAGTCTTTGGCCTCTAAGTTTTTCTTTCCTTTGCTCCTTTAATTCACATATCTGCTCACAGGTTGCTTCTTGAGAAAACTCTTCTGCCTACCCCACATAGAACAGAACTTCCCATCGGTTTCTTTCCTCTCACCTTGACCGGTTTCTTTGTACAGCACCTGTAGCCAGACGTTTTACTAAGTATGTGATGTTTATGTTTCGTTACCGGTAGTAGTAATCTCCTTCCCTGGTGTTTAAGCTTCACGAGGGAGGATACTCTGTTTGATTTATTCCTGTATCCCTAGCACCCAGGATGGGGTTCCTGGATGGCTCAATTGGTTAAGTATCTGACTTCAGCCCTAGCACCCAGGAAAATGTCGGGGACAAAGAAGGAATTTAATAAATACTTATTTAGTGAACTATGATATGTCACTTTTTCTTACTTCATGTTTATGAAGCTATTGTTTTTATGGTTCATCTCTGCAGTTGCAGTTAGAGTTAGAGGTAGGACTAGACTCGTGTTTTCGGAGTATTCTTCGTTTTCTTGACCATAAAAGTTCCTCTTTAATACATGGCACCAACTCATGCAATCAAAGCAAAGTGTTTGTTTCCCAGAGGAGTCTGGGAAAGCTATCACCTTATAGGAAGCCATCATTTTCCAGGATGATCCTGGCACCGAAGTTCAGCTCCTTGGATATTCAGCCCAAGGTGAAGTCCCTTTTAGACCTGATGCCATTCTGAAAGGAAGCCAGAACAGGACAACCCCTTCATTGTTTGCCGATCTCACCTCTTTCAGAGGACGGCCTGTGTCACCGTCCACGAAGTGGGGTCTTCACAGGCATTTTCTCTGTTGGTTCGCTTTTAGTCATTCTTTCCTTTCCAGTAAATTTGCACAATTTTTCCTTCCTGTCAGACACAGTACTGTGCTTATTCAGCTTTCAGTCTCAGGGGTGATTTATCAGGGCTGGTCTCCCAGCTTGCTCTGTTTCCCATGCCTTTTTTATTTCACTGTTCTTCAGCTGAGCAAACAAAGAACAGGTCCTGGGGATTGATAACTGGGGCTTCCTGCACTAATGAGCAATCTGTTGTGCAGAGTCTGTGGTTCTACCTGTGGGCTGATGGGAAGGGCTTCCAGAAGTCAGGCATGTGACCCCTGTTCATCTTCCTCTTTCTGTAAGGCTTCGTGACCACCAAATACCACAAATGCATTCAAAGGTGCTGGGGCTCACTTCATCTGGGCCATGAAAGGACATGTGAAGGGCATCTTCCCTTAACAGTGCAACTACAACTGTAGAATCCTTGATGGGCACTGGGCTGAGGGTCACTACTGGAGGTTGGGAGGAAAGGCGGGCACTCTAGGTTGAAATGACCAATGAGCATATGTCTCTTTTAACACTTGGAAATTTCAGTTTTTAGAATAAAGTCTGTCAGTTTGTCATATACATATACAAAAGATTGTATACATATATATAAAAAAAGATGTGTGTATATATATATACACACAAAAGATGTATATATATACAAGAGTATACATATACACACATTCATACACATTAAAAGATATATACATATACATATAAAATATATAAAGTCTTTTCCTCAAAAAACTTAATGTTATACAAATGTGTTATTCTAAAAGGATGGGGAGCCTGGGTGGCTCAGTTGGCTAAGCAGCCGGCTTTGGCTCAGGTCATGATCTCACATTTGTGGGTTTGAGTGCCGCGTCGGGCTCTGTGTTGACAGCTCAGAGCCTGGAGCCTGCTTCAAATTCTGTGTCTCCCTCTCTCTCTGACCCTCCCCTACTTGTGTTGTTTCTCTCTGTCTCTCAAAAATAAAAGAAAAAGGATATGCTTACTTGAAAATTGCTATGTATATGATAAAAATGAGATATAACTACTCCTTATTTCTTATTGATAGAATCTCTAATTTTCTAGAACTTATATCTCATAGAATGAGAGAGTTAGACTAGGTTATCAATAAGACACTTTATACATTTTCTTTCTTTTTTTTTTGAGAGAGAGGAGAGAGCGAGCAGGGGAGGGACACAAAGAGAGGGAGGCAGAGTATCTGAAATGGGTTCTGTGCTGACAGCAGACAGCCCAATGTAGGGCTCAAACTCACAACAAATTATGAGATCATGACCTGAGCTGAAGTTGGACACTTAACCAACAGAGCCACCCAGGCATCCTCACTTTATGCTTTTCTGCTCGAAGTGTGGTCCTGGGAGAAACAGCATGAGCTTGACTTGGGATCTTGTGAGACATGCAGAGACTCGGGCCCCACCCACGATCCACTGAATTGGAACTTGCATTCCAACCTGCTCCTAGAAGATCCCTATGTACACTGAAGGTTGAAAAACACTGATCTTCAAATTTAATATTTTGAGGTAGCATAATTACGTTTCACAAGCTAATAAGATAATTATCTAAATGCCAACAATAGCATGAAGTGGAAAGAACATAGATCTGAATTTGGATTTCAGCTCCATCACTAATAATCTTTGGGAAAATGGCTTTGGTTTTTTAATTTGTAATGTGGAGAAAATAGAACCTGCCTTGAGAGAGGTGTGGGGATTAAACGTTATGCATGTAAGGGACCAGCATCCACAATGTCTGGCACCGAAGCCTGACAACTATCCTTGTTACTTCATTAAAATCTATATAATTAAAGGATTCTTGAAAGTCTTTTAATTTGAAGTTTATTCTGTGGAAGACCAGTAGCATTGTTCAATGCATTCCCTCCAGACTGTCTATCAATGAACTACCCAGGACTACAAAGGACCCTTTAGGTCCTTAGATGGGAAATTACACCCAATTCAACTTTGTATGCGACCAAAGTTCCAAGCTTTCCAAGTGTTGGAAAACATCATCTCCAAGGACGATCCCGGCACCCAACTCAGTCCCTTGGATATTCAGCGCAGTGTGTTGATGTGCTCTGTATGCTCTATTCCATATTTTCCCTATTAAAAAGGGAGAACTGTGGGGGCCAGAAGCTCTCCATGAAGCCACGTAGTCTCTATGTGGTCTTTCTGTGAGATACTTAACTAGCAGGGTGCTCATTCATCACCGGTGCTATTGTTGTTGAGTCCCAGCTTGCTCCAAGCGACCCCAGCCACATTTACCTGAGCCCTTTGCCCTATATTATTTGGGTCAAGATTGAAGAGTGGCAGACAAAACACCCATCTTTTAACCTAAATGGCAAACGATGCCATGACACAGGGACCAGAACTAGATTTCATGCAAAAAGAAGCAGGAGAAACAACATTCTACTGGGAGCAAAGACGTGGGTCTAATTCCACGTATACAATTAGCTGGCCCATCTCTTCAGTACAGTTTTTGAATGTAGGCCTCGTGTTTTCCTTTTTAAAAATGAAAATACTGGATTAAATTATCTTTTCACTTTAAAACTCAATGGTTTCTTTTTTTCTTATGTATCTCATATGCATTGAGATGAAAAATCCAAAGATTTTTGTGAAAATGTATAGATTTTATCATCATTTTTCATATAATGAAATCTTAAACAGGTTCAATTCAAAGGTGTTTAATCTACTGTTTTGTCTGTAGTTCTTTATATAAACTACAGGTTTATAGAGGTTCAGTGGCTCTATTTTTCCAGGATCTTTCTTGCCTTTCCCAAGCACACATATATTTTAAGATTTCTAGGTAACTGAGTTTAAAGAACTGTTCCTCTGGTGGTAAAAAAGTCTATCCAAATAGTTTTGAAAGAGCATTCCTTATCGGAGATGAGCAAAAGACGCCTTCCAAGTTGGACAAGGAATCGTTTCTGCAACTGGCACAGACAATTATTTCCATAAATAGGTAAGTCAGCAAAAAGAAACAAAGAAATCTAAAGAAATGCTTCATTTCAGTAGATCTGAAGGCAGAGACCTAGGACTGGGGACCAAAGTCCAAAAAGATCTTTCTAGACTGAGGAAAAAGTCTAAAGTAACGTAGATCTTCTTTTGTCTTCACTGATTGGGATTAAATTATAGCAGTGGATAAGAGGCCTACCATTTAACACATATCTTCTAAGAATTCACCAGAAACAATGTCACCGCCCTCTACACTCCTAATCATAAGGAATCTGTCTCTTCTGTCTTGTTATCGCACTATGCTTTGTGTATTACTATATGCTATTGTGTTATATACAAAGTTATATAACACAATATAACACTGCCTTTATTGCATAGCAATTCCTATTTACATTTCTGCCTACTTGATTGTGCATTCCTTGAGGACAGAGACCATGTCTTGATCATTTTTGTCCTCTCAGGGCTACGGTAGTTCTTGGTGCAATTGATACTCAAGAAATGTGTTTTTAATATTGAATAATGAATGAATGAATGAACATGCATTGTACAAATATGAAAAACTTATGTTTGAGGGAAACATTATAACTATGTGCTCTCTGCTTTAAAGTGAAAATTCTAGACAAAAATAAGAAGTGATGTGAATCAAGCCACATTTGGAGTAAAAAGGATGTTCTAAAATAATAAGGCTCTAAGTGGAGCTGCCTTTAGAATGAGGCTCTCATTAAGGTTATGAATTGGTACCTAATACTTAATTTTAATATGTATGTGTTTTAATGTGGATTTCTATCAAGTGGTATGTAAGCACCTTGATACCCAACATCTTCTTTATAAATAGTCCTAAATGAAAAAAATTGGCAAAGCAAGTAAAGTGATCCATATATAAAAGACAATTTACATATCAAAATGCAAATTCTCATTTGCACTAAGGATTTGAACTCAGAAAAAATTAGCAGAAGTAAAGAAGTATTCCATTTAAAAAAGACATTCAAATAGGTTACTGAATATTAAGAACCTATTTGCACACAGGTAGCAAGTTATTTTTTAGTCCTCATATTTGTCTTTAATAAAACCATAATAGGGAAGAGTGTCTGATAAGCCCAAAGTGATGCTTCTGTAGCAATTCACTGTAATTTTTGCTCCCTGAACCTTCCAAGCATTTTGGAGTTCTGCCTATTTTGAAGAAAACATCACTTTTGCTGTTTTTGTCTTGCAGTAAGTAAAAAGGTTGTAAACGCTGACAAATCACCACTGCAGTTTCGTTTGCGACACCTTGGGGCCATATATGTCCATAGATGTGAACTTGTGAATTTCCAGAGGGGAACTGAAGGCCTCTCTAAGAGGTCTGAATCATTGCCTCGGAAGTGGGGTCCTGCACGCTCTGATTCCCGCGATTTACGGGCTTTCAGAGTCTGTATGTCAGCCGCCATGGCAACCCTGCTCACTACCAGCTTTCTGTGGTTGATGTGGCCTCTTTCTGGTCTCCTTCACTTTTCATTTCACACAGATGGGCCTGCCCTCTACTCCTGACAGACCAATGAGTCAGAGGCCATACCCAATGAATGTTATGTCTCCTGCTGTTTGCTCTATAGCTTTGCAACATCTTCTTACACTCCTATGACAAAAATGCATAGTCTTAGGTAAGAAACTTGTTTTGACTAGTCAGTCCACCTCCATACCCTGTAGTTGAAACTGGGTCAGCATCCTTAAATCAGCTGTTAGCAAATTGTATGTTTTTTTTTTCAGTTTAAGTACAGTTGACATATAACGTTATACTAGTTTCCAGAACTGCATAGTGATTCAACAATTCTATATAGTATGGAATCTTACCATGCCAAGTGTGGTCACCATCTGTCACCATACAAAGTTATTACAATATTATTGACTATATTCCCTATGCTGTACTTTTCATCCCCATCACATAATTGTTTTATAACTGTAAGTTTATGCCTCTTAATCCCTTTCATCTATTTCATTTATTCCCCATTCACTTCCCCTCGGGCTACCATCAATTTGTTCTCTGCATGTATTAGTCTGTTTCTGTTTTTTATTTTCTTAAATGATTTTCCTAAAGTGGATAGGAAAGAAGGACAAGGGGTAAAAGAAGAGAGTGGGAGGTGAAGCAGTACATTGGAGTCAGTCCAAAGACACACTCTGAAAGGGTAAAAAAAGGGTAGATGTATTTTGCATCTTCACATTCAATTGTATTAAATAAATCCAAAGATCCATTTTAAGCATATCCAGGTAATTAGATGAAAATTTTGCTTTGCACTGAGAGGTTTGGAATCTGAGAGAAAGTCTGTCATAGGGACATGGATTAAAAAAAACAACAACTATATAAGGTTCTTTTAGTCTCCACAACATCAATTCTTACAGCAAAACCATAGCTATTAGCATCTACTGCATCATCGTAGTTTTATATATTAGTAGGCACATACTCCCAGGGATCCATGAAACACAGTAAGGAAAATATTTTTAGGCAATTTTCTTCACAGAAAATCCAAAATGAAACATTCATGAGAGCTGTGTATGCTTAGAAGGTATACAGAGTTCTATCAAAATGTATACTTCAAGTGATAGTTTTGCACCGTCTCAGAATTAGTGTGAATTAGCAACTTTATATTACATAGGCAAGACCCTGGAACTATTTCTGCTTCCATATTATAGGCATACCTCAGAGATATTGTGAGTTTGTTTCCAGACCACTGCACTGAAATAAAGTGACTATCTCAATAAAGTGAATATCAGAATAAAGTGAGTCACATTTATTTTTTGGTTTCCCAGTACATATAAAAGTTATGTTTCCACTATGCTATTATGTGCACAATAGCATTATGTCTAAAAACAGTATGTACATCAATTAAAAAGTATTTTATTGCTAAAAAAATGCTAACCATCATCTGAGCTTTCAGAAAGTCGTCATCTTTTTACTGGTGGAAGGTCTTGCCTCAGTGTTTGATGCTGATGTCTGTTGACTGACCAGGATGGTGGTTGCTGAAAGTGGGGGTGGCTGTGGCAATTTCTCAAAATAATGTAACAGTGAAATTTGCCACATCAGTTGACTCTTCCTTTCATGAACCATTTCTCTGTAGCATATGATGCTGTTTGGTAGTATTTGATCCACAGTAAACTTTCAAAATTGGAGTCAGTCCTTTCAAACCTTGCTTCTTCTTTCTCAGCTAATTTTATATAATAATCTAAATCTCTTGTTGCCATTTCATATATCTACACAGCATTTTCACTTCAAGAAATGAAAATTTAAGAAATCACTTTCTGTGCTCAGATAAGAAGCAACTTCTCAACTGTTCAAGTTTGATCATGAATTTGCAGCAACTCAGTCCCAGCCTCAAGCCTCCACTTCTGATTCTAGTTCTTTTGCTATTTCTACCACATCTGCAGCCACACTGTCCACTAAAGTCTTGAACTCTTCAAAGTCAGCCATGATAGTTGGAATCAACTTTTTCCAAACTTCTATGAATGTTGATATTTTGACCTCTTCCCATGAACCATGAGTGTTTTGTAATGGCATTGAGAATGGTGACCCTTTTCCAGAAGGTTTTCAATTTTTTTCTCCCAGATCCATCACAGGAATCGCTACCTGTGTCAGTGATAGCCTGCATTTCTTATTTTTTTTAAGTTTATTTATTTGTTTTGAGAGAGAGAGAAAGAGAGAGAGCATGAACAGGGGAGGGGCAGAGAAGGAGGGAGAGGGAAAGAATTCTAAGCAGGCTCTGCACTGTCAGTGTAGACTGCATTGTGGGGCTTGAACTCATGAACTGTGAGATCATGACCTGGGAAATCAGGAGTCGGACATTTAATCGACTGAGCCATCCAGGCTCCCTGAAATGTATTTCCCAAATAATAAGACTTGAGAGTCCAAATGATTCCTTGATCCATGGGCCACAAAATGGATTTCTATATTACTTTCTATCCCAGTTATTTAATTTTTTTTATTGCTTTTTATTTTATTTTTGAGAGACAGAGAGAGACAGCTGGAGCAGGGGAGGGTCAGAGAGAGGGAGACACAGAATCCGAAACAGGCTCCAGGCTCTGTGCTAGCTGTCAGCACAGAGCCCGAACCGGGGCTCAAACCCACGAACCGTGAGATCTGACCTGAGCCGAAGCCGGATGCTTAATCGACTGAGCCACCCAGGCGCCCCTATCCCAGTTATTTAAAAGTGGTGAAACATTTAAAGACCAAGAGCAGCAATTACTTGTGTAACTCAGGACACACTGCTCTGGTTTGCATCATTCAGAGAATTCAGGCAAAAGCAGACATAATTTGACTTTTTCTTTTTTCTGCTTCCAAATATAATGACACGAGGCTCTTCTTCGTCTTTAACGGAGCATGTCACTGAAGATAACTAGCCAATATTATTTATTAAATGTGTTTCATGTGTCCTCTAAAGACTGCGAATTCCTTAAGGAGAGGAACCTTCGTGGGTCCACCACAGAGCTGGACACAATTGCTCAATATAATATAATATACATAATTATATTATATATAATATAACGATATTACATAATATAATTATAATATATAATTATATATAGTGTATATTATATAATATATTATATATAATTAAATATAATTAATATATATAATAACAAGGGTATTATTATAATATTCCTATTCCTAAAATACTCCTTTAGGAACATTTTTTCTTACCATAAACATCCCCAAATAAGTATATATAAAACATGAGTATCATTAGGATGTATTTCTTATTACTAGACAAAGGGAGTTTGGTTCTCAAACCATGAAGACCAATGTGTCAAATATGCAACATCAAAGGCATATATATCCAGGAAAATTGACAGAGGGAAGCAGTTCAGGTTCGGGGGTGGTGCAATGGGGGAAGGGCTAAGAGCTTCTTCTGTATAAAAGAGGACTTCCAGGAGGAGGCATGTCCACGAAACTGGATAAGGCAGGCTGTGGTCCTAACAGAGGAAGAGACCAATGGATAGGATAGGCTCTTCTGCACATGCACCCCAATGTTTATAGCAGCACTATCAACAATAGTTAAATTGTGGAAAGAACCCAAATGTCCACTGTCTGATGAATTGATAAAGAAGACGTGGTATATATACAGAATGGTATAGTATTTGGTGATCAAAAAGAATGAAATCTTACATTTGCAACAACGTGGATGGAACTAGATGTATTATGCCGAACAAAGGAGGTCCGAAAAGACAAATATCGTATGATTGCACTCATATGAGAAATTTAAGAAACAGAACAGATGAGCATAGGGGAAGTTAAGGAAACAAGATAAAAAGAGAGAGGAAGGTAAACCATAAGAGAGTCTTCAATACAGAGAACAAACTGAGGGTTGCTGGAGGGGGGTTTGGTGGGAGGATGGGCTAGACGGTGATGGGCATTAAGGAGGGCACTTGTGGGGTGAGAACTGGGTGTTATGTGTAAGTGATGAATCACTAAATTCTACTCCCAAAATTGTTATTACACTATATGCTAACTAACTTGTTAAAAAACTAAAGCTAGAAAAACAAACAAATAAATAAAATTAATTTAAAAAAAGATAGGCTCTTTTGCCCTTAGCAATTCTGGAGACAGAGTTATTCCTCAGTTGGAGGAGGTTGGATGAGGTTCTTGGAAAGACACCACGTCCTTCTCTATGTCTGGGCAGATTACAGGCTGTAACCCCTAGGCCGCCCACATTTGTCATCCATAAACTGTCAGGTCCCTTCAGGGGAGGCCTTACGTGAGTCTCCTCTGATTTCAGAGATATCTGTACCTCAGCTTCCCAAGACCTTTATCTCTTTGCTGATACCTAGAAAAATACCTTTAAGAAAGTGTGTGAGCTAAGAGAGAGCTTTCGTAATGGGGCTTACATTGAAACTGAGATAACACTGTAGAGTGAATTGATTTTAGTAAAAATTTAATTGGGTCTGTCAATCTGTAAAGGCCAGGTTACCAGGTCCTTCCGGGTGTCGATACTGGAAAGGAATATAGGTCTAGTAATTTCTATCAAGGGAGAATGTGCATGGGGCCAGAAAGAAGAGGTTGGGGGGAAAAAAAGAAAAAAGACAGTTTTGAATATCTGATGATTTTGCCTGGGAGAGCCCTTGTTTCTCTTCCATTGAGCAAGACAGACAGCTGATGTGCATTATGGGATCTTTGTCAGGCTACTGGAAATGGCAGCATCCTTACTAGGCATGATTTATGAAGAGTATTTTGGTTTATTTGACACTTACTTTATATAAGACAGCACCTCTTCCAGAAGTGTCATTAATCAACTCCTGAGGTCCCGGAGTTTGAAATCTGACAGTGCCCTGCTGAGCACTCCCATTCCACCACCACCAAGGGGTTGTATCCACATCTGAAAGGATTGCCAGCCGGTGTCACTCTAGTTAGAACCTCCCGTGTCCCCACACCATCACCAGCCAGTTGGCAGCATTTTGATTTTTACCATTATGCATGCAAATTTCACCAGGGTCCAATGAAAGTTACATATATGCCCTTGGCACTTTCTCTTTAATGAGTTTTTCCATATTTGGAAAAAGAAACATTTCTAGATGGACAAACATGGCATTGAAGATGAGCAGCTCAAGCCAAGTATTTCAAATGGCAGCTGAAAGGCTGTGAATTAAATGCATGAATAAAGGAGCACATTTATCGTGATAATTTTAGATGGGGAAAAACAGGTAACTATCATCATTATGATCTGACCAAAGAGCAATGAAATGCCTCCTTTCCTTGCTATTACAATGTTATTTGCTTAACCATGAGACACTCTTGAATACTGAAAATGAACTGAGGGCTGATGGGGGAGGGGAAGGGGGGAAAGGGGGTGATGGGCATGGAGAAGGGCACTTGTGGGGATGAGCATTGGGTGTTACATGGAAGTCAATTTGACAATAAATTATAAAAGAAAAAATAAAACGTTATTTGCTTTTGAGCATATCCTCCAAGTAGGATATGAAGAAACAACAAATTCTTTTTACTTGCACTGGATACTCTTTGAATAAACATACAGATTCTTCTTTTGGCCTGAAACTGGTAAAAGGCATCAATAGCATAATAATGACATAGCAAGGGGCACCCGGGTGGCTCAGTCGGCTAAGTGTCTGACTCTTGATTTCAGCTCAGGTCATGATCTCACAGTTCATGAGTTCCAGCGCTGTGTTGGGCTCCCCACACTGACAGTGGGGAGCCTTCTTGGGATTCTCTCTCCCTCTCTCTCTGCCCCTTCCCAGTTCTCTCTCACTGTCTCTCTCAAAATAAATAAATAAAATTAAAAAATACATAAACCCTCAGGGGGACGCTGTAGAAGTCCATATGATGCCACAAAAATCCAAGAGTGGGCCTCAAAGTCCATGCAGCAGGGGAACCCCTCCCATTTAGTTCTCTACACAGAATCCCCCTCCTTCAAGAAACAGGCTCTTGCTCCTGTCCATTGCAGAAGCTTCTAGGTATGGCAATTAAGAATATCAACTCTGACATCACAGGGACTGGACGTGAAGGTCCCTTCTGCTCCTTGCTGGCAGTGAGACCCCACACAAGTGACCTATCCTTTCCCAATCTCCATTTCCTCATCTGTAAAGGCATTATAATCAAAGCTACTTCAGGGATGGCTGAAAAGATTCAGGGCTGATCTGAAAAGGTATTTTGAACAGTACTGGGTCCATGCCAAGCCTTATGTGTTTGTTAAGTGAATAAAATCACTCATCACTTTCTGCTTTCCCTCGCAGTTTATTCTCCAACAAAAGCAAACTGTTTGTTTACTTTTATAAACTTACCACACAGTAAGTTTACTTGCATGCCTTTGTTCCTGATGTTTCCCCTTCTGGAAGGCTTCCCCCTCTTAGACAAGACCTCTTCCATCCATGGCTCCCACAGCTGACTGGCCACAGTGCACCTATTGGAGCATTACTGGTGTTGTACTTCCAGGTGGAACGAAGCCAGGTGACAGCTGCCACACACTGCATTCGTCCTTGACTTCCCTGCCTCCTCTCTCCCAGTCTCCTCTGGTCCTTGACTTCCCTTATTCCTCTCTTCCAGTTTCTTTCTGGACAGTTCATCTTAGCTTCTTTTCTGGATGCCTGTTCTCTACACCCTACCCTTGGGGCTCTGTTCTAAATCCACCTCTGTCTCTCTCACTAGATTTACTTCTGCTCTTATATACTTTCACTCCTCAGACTGTAAAGCCATTTTACTGACCACTCTAAACCCATTTCCAGATCTTTCTTTGGAACTTCTGACTTATACTATCAAGTGGTTAGTTACCACAGTGTCTTTACTCACATGTTCCAAAGGTACCGAAAATTCAACATGTTCAGAATCGCACTCTATTTTTCCTCCATATCAAATCCTCCCCACAGAACTGTCACTTAACCCTGGTATTTCTCTGAAGTGCCCCATGCTGAGAAATTACCCCTCTTTCCTCTTATTCTCTCACTTTCCATCAAAACTCTGGTCCCCTTAGCCAATCTCAGCAAGGTCTTTGGAAAGCTAACTATCAGATAAGTTGATAGAATCATGTAATCGGAGTCCTTCTCACATCTCATAGGAAGGTTTTCTTTTTAACACAAATGAATCCCTGATACTGGAATCGGGTGCTGGAGGAAGAAATTCTCTTAAATTATATAATTCAGGTGACTCCAGTATGGCCCAGGCTGGATGTTTTGTTCCAGGATTCCTTTGTTTATTATTAAATATAAATCAGAAACCAGAATTTCACCCATTTCTTTCATGTCTCTGCTTTTCAGAGTTCCTTCCTACCTCTACCATCTTGGAAGGGGCTCTGTTCTATTCCATTCATTTCCACCCCAGATAGAACTTGACCCTCAAATTTCCCCATCTCCTTTCAGCTCCTGAATGTGAGCCTAAAGTCTCTTGAACACCTCTACTGAAGAAGGGACACCCTGAGTGGCTGTGAACTTGGAGATGAAAAGTGTATTGAGCCGTTACCTATTGCTTGCTGACCCTAAAATAATTGTTGACAAAACACAAGTATTAAGAACATTACACATTCAATGGAATAGTACATAATCTTTACAGAAAGAACAACTAAATCATGCCCTCTCAAATAAATTAACATTCCCATCTAAAATTTGTTTGTTTGTATTATGATTTGTTTTCATGCTTGCTCTCAAAAACTGCATTTGAAGTTATTTAAAGAGGCACAAAAAATAGAACAGGGGAAATGAATGTAGGAACATAAGGCTGACTAACAGGTAGGGTCAGTGAGCAAAGTACTGAGAGGGTACAGAAGGGGAATAGAGGTGGAGGGAAAAAAAATTAGGTTTGGAGCTTTCCAGTGGCTGGAATAAAGGAGTAATCACATTTATGAGAATGAGATTAATGGTTTGCTTCTGACACCTGGGAGAAATTTCTTTTCTCAGGCACCAGAGGTGCCTGGTGTGGTGTAGTGAACTATGGCCAGAGCAGTATTTTTCACTAAGTCCCATGGTGAGTTTCATAAGGCTACTTCTTTTTTTAAATTTATTTTTGAGACAGAGAAAGACAGAGGATGAGTGGGGGAGGGGCAGAGAGAGAGGAAGACACAGAATCTGAAACCGGCTCCAGGCTCTGAGCCGTCAGCACAGAACCTGATGTGGGGCTCAACCTGAGTGAAAGTCGGAGGCTTAACTGACTGACCCCCCCCATCATAGGGCTACTTCTTAGGATAGGCCTCAGTACAGTAGATGGCTCAGTGCCAAAGCAAAGCTAAAGAAAGGTATACTTTTGAGGGGTCTGCATATTCTGGTACAAGGGCATGGCCAGTTTGGCATGGTTTGGTATAAAGGTTATGAGCATGGAGACAAAATGGCACGAGTTTGAAATCCAACTTTGCCACTTCCTGGCTATATGTCATCCAACAATTTACTTTATCTCTTCAGCTCAGTGCGGTCATTCATAAAGTGGGAATAATAATATTACCCACCTCATCATTTTATTCTAAAAATTAAATTAGTTGATAGGTATGAAGGGCTTAGAATTGTACCCTCTTAAAATTTTAGTTATTATTAATCAAAGGAAAAAAGCATAGAATATCTAGAAGACGGATAGTCCACAATTTAAGCCACACACACACAATAAACAGTGCTTCTTACTGTTGCATTTTTGATCACAGGAAGTGATCAGACCTTCTGACAAGAATCTAGCCTGCAGGCATTCTATGTGGATGAATTAAAGCAAGAACCATATGCTCTGATAACCAACCAAGTGGAGGGCTGTGTTAGCATCTGTAATGAGAGAGTAGGAGCCCAACTGAACAGCTGGTGAATGGAAGACCATCCCTCAACTTTGAGCAGGGCTACTTATGGAGGAATCCAAATAGTTCTCGTGAAAGAATTCTGAATCTTTAAGTTACAGATGGATCTTCAAGGGTCCTAATTCTGTGCACTAGACAATGCTTAGCTGAAATCATTTTAGTTTCTAGAATTTTCAAAGTGAACATGAATATTTACCCATCCATCTGTATATTTCAATGAGTAGCCAGCAAACATTTTAAGTGCTTGCAAATTTCTAATGAGTCCTTAAGGATAAACTGGAATCAGATACACCATTAGGTAACTGAGTTTGAATTTGCTATGTAGGGCAGTAAGACACAAGTCAATCAAGAGTTGAAGGATCATAGTCTTAGCATACAAGTAGTTAATATTAGTCCATTGTTTTGAAAGACATTAGTACCACTTAGCTATTGAGGCCAATCCTCAAATATGCGGGGAAAATGCCCTATCTACAAGAATAATGACCATTCCTTGTTTCTCCATGTCAAGTAACAAAAACTTACCTGATGATTATATTATTTTTCTGAACTGTTAATGATTTATTTTGATTATCACACAATATAAAAAAAGGACTTACTCATAAAATATGTAAAATGATTAAGTTGTTATGATTCTTTTGATTATTATACTAAACAATTAGAATGTTCTCTGTAAAAATTTTTGTAAAGGGGTGCCTGGGTGGCTCAGTTGGTTGAGCATCTGACTTTAATTTTGGCTCAGGTCATGATTTCACGGTCCTGAATCTGAGCCCCACATTAGGCTTCGTGATGAACATGGAGTCTGCTTGATTCTCTCTCTCTCTCTCTCTCTCTCCCTCTCTTTCTCTCTCTCTCTCTCTCTCCCCTCCACTTCTTGTGCTCTTTCTCTCTATAAAGACAAAACATAGCAAACAAACAAAAAAATGATTCTTTGTAGAATAGAATAGTCATCTGTCCGCAACTTAAAACATTGATGTGTACAGAATGTACATAATGCACCCGTGTCACCAAGTTCCTCATAAAAATAGTACACTGAACACTATTACAAATGCAAACTTTCTGGATAGTATGTCAAGAAAATAGAAAAATCAATATGGTGCTGATTTCCAGAACATTTTACAGATCTAAATCTAGTAACTTAATTTAGTGCGTGTGACTTAGTTTGCTAAAGCACATATGAACAGTTACACTTGACCAGTATGACTTTCAGTTCATTTAAAAAATTTATTTTTAGAGAGGCAGTGGAGACGGGCAAAGGAGAGAAAGAGAGGATAAAAAGGTGTAAGCAGCCTTCACATTCAGTGTGGAGTCTGACATGGGACTCGAGCCCACAACCCTGGGATCACACTCTGAGGTGAAAACAAGACTCAGATGCTCAGGTGACTGAGCCACTCAGGTGCCTCCTTTCAGTTCTCTTTTATAAAATCTTAAATATCAGGGGTGCCTGGGTAGCTCAGTAGGTTAAGCAACCGACTTTGGCTCAGGTCATGATCTCTCGGTTCGTGGGTTCAAGCCACACGTTGGGCTCTGTGCTGACAGCTCAGAACCTGGAGCCTACTTTGGATTCTGTATCTCCCTCTCTCTCTGTCCCTCCCTTACTCATGCCCTGTTTCTCTTAGTCTCAATAGTAAACAAACATTAAAAAAATAAAAAAAATTACTAAATATCTTCCTTCAACTCCTAAAGGTGCATATGCTTCATAAACTATTTGGGACTGAATTGAAATGAAGTGTCAGCTTTCACTCCATCACTGCCCTCTGAAACACAATTTTATATATTCTTTCACTCACTTCCTTCCTTACCCACTTTGATTTTATTATCTTTCTCTTCTGGTGAGGGGTATAATTTGTATTCCAATATAAAATCTATATCCATTTTGGGGCTCCTGGGTGGCTCAGTCAGTTAATTGCCTGACTTTGGCTCAGGTCATGACTTCCTGGTTTGTGACTTTGAGCCCCATGTCAGGCTCTATGCTGACAGCTCAGAGCCTTCAGTCTGTTTCAGATTCTGTGTTTCCCTCTCTCTTTGCCCCTCCCCTGCTCATGGTCTGTCTTTCTCTCTCAAAATTAAATAAACATTAAAAAAATATATGTCCATTTTGAGAAAATAAAATTTAAATAAAAATTTCCATACTTCTAACTCTTTTAAAGGACTGAAATTCTTGTGTTATTTAACTAAGACTTTAAATAAATCGATCTACCTATGTCTAGAATTAAATAAGGCTGTGTTCATGGAGCAGAGTCCATTCAGCTCAAAAGGATATTATCTAATTGCTTCCTTGCTACTGTTTACAGTGAATATTTCATTTCTAGTAAGTGGATTTTGTGTAATAGGGTCAACAGCTAGAAATCACATCCTTTAAAGGAGTCTCTCATCATTGAAATAAAGCCATTTTCCTTTATGTTGTTCTCATATATTGCACATATCCTTACTGAGTAAGGCTGTTCTTAGCTTAAATACATAAATTAAACTATGAAATCAACTGTGAAGTGCATCATCTCTATGCTCTTCACTAGTGGCTTTAAACTGCATTTAAAGATTTGTTCTTATAGCAAATATAAATTAGGAAAAGAATTAATATGTTGGATTTCTTTTTGAAGGGAATATGCTGTGGGGAAATTTCTTATTGTTCAGATGTCGGTATGAACTCAAGTGGAGTACCAGCAGCTGGCACGCCCTGTGCTTTCTGCCACCTCTCGTTTCCATCACCACCAAGGCTGTCTCAATATTCTCCTCCTCAAGTAGCAAATCACATCAAGGGAGGCCCCAAACGCTGTGAACACATTTTGAGGGAAATTCATCAGAACCAATGCACTTGCATATACTGGTTTGGCTGTTATTACTTGAAATAAGTTGACTTATATTGGATTTGCATTTAACCATGCCTTCAATTTCTTTTGTCCATTAATTTATCCAACAAATATAGAGATTGCTGATTAGGTGCCAGACACTGTTTTAGGTGCTGGGATATAGCAACAGAAAAAGAAGGGTTCTCACTCTTCTGGAATTGGTGTTCTATTCTAGTGGGGGAGGTAGACAATAAATACATTTTTACAAAGTGTATCATGTTAGGCGATGATAAATCCTATACAGTAAAACAAAGCTAACGGAGCAGATAGGAGGGTAGAAAGTGTCAGGGGCAGTGTGGTTCCAAAGGAAGACATGTTGATTTATTATATAGTGGGCAAAGTGATATTTAAGCAGAGAGGTGTGGGGGTATTAAGATATGTGAGTATGTAGGGGAAGGAAATTTCAGACAGAAAAAATAGCAAGTGCAGAGGCCCTGAGGCAAGAGCATGCATAGCACATTGGGAGAACATCTAGGAGTTCTGATGGGGCAAGTATGGGGTGGGGGCCCTAGGAAATAAAGGTCAGAGATACAATGGATTGTGTAGGCCTTACTGAGTGATTGAGGTATTATGAGTGAGAGGCAGGGCCTTCATCAGTTGAAGGAGAGAAGCAACTTGCCCTCATTTACATTTAACTGCATCCATCGAGGTGAGCTGGGGAGGACACTTTATAGGCAAAAAGAAAGGACAAGGCAGGAGGCTACTGCAGCGACCAGATGTAAGATGATGATGCCTTAGACCAGGGTAATGGTGGTGAAAATGGGGAGAACTAGGAGATTCCAGGTAAATATTGATATATATACCCTAATAGAAGGGTGGGAAAGGGGAATAGTTAAGAGTTATTCCATGCTTGAATTTTGCTATTGACTTCTTCTTCTTTTGTTTTTTGTTTTGTTTGTTTTAATGTTTATTTATTTATTTTGAGAGATTGAGAGCATGAGTAGGGGAGGGGCAGAGAGAGGGGAGAGAATCTCAAGCAGGCTCCACGCTGACAGCGCTAACCAGGGGCTTGACACAGGACTCAAACTCAGGAACCGTGAGATCATGACCTGAGCCAAAATCAAGAGGTGGACATTCAACCGATTGAGCCGCCCATGTGCCCTTATGCTATTCTTATTATTATTTGAAATTTTAAAATCTGATCCTCAATAACAAATTGAACTTGAGGTGATTTAGACATTTGTTCCTTGGAAGTACAAATGTTTTCAAGGACATAACACGAAAGCACTGTCATTACCTAGACATAAACTATAATTATAATCATAATTGCTTTATTTTCCGTATAGGTCTCTCACTCAATGTAGAAATGGATTTGACCACAGTTCCTTTGTGATCTTTCAATCTCAGATCTCATATGTGATCACAAAGAAAACCATAAGCCAAACTATACAGAAATACATAGAAACATTTCAACTGGATCTTTAAGGTCATTTTATAATCTTACTGGACAATGAGACAGCAGTTACAGTCTATATATTGATTTTAAATTGTCATATCCTGTTTCTTTTTTATCCAGTGTAGTTAAAAAAAGTATTAGATAGCTGTTGAGCAATGCTTGGGGTGCATGTTACCTGTGTGTTTTTACCTTAGTGGATGACTTTTAAAATAAAATCTGAGAGATAGAGGTAGGGAGGGAGGGCAAGAGAGAAAGAGACAGCAGAGAGAGAGAAAGAGAGAGAGAGAGATAGACAGCGAGAGAGAGAGACAGAAAGTGAATCTAACAAATGACGTTTTTTCCATCTCCAAAGGGAGTTTCCAAGTCACTTGGCTGAATATTTTTCAAACTTTATACCATAAAGTCTTAGCCTTTCTAGGTCACCATACTGCATCTGAGCCTAAAATTAAAATCATAAATACTTAAACCCTTAACGCCTACACTCTTTAAAATCTGGCAAAAATGGGCATTTCCCATTGCCACTTTACTGTGCCTATTTATATGAGAAATAGCACTTTGAAAAACAAGGTTTAAAAGCAGAATCACACAGAGAATAAAGGAAGAGAAAAGCCAATTCACATGTTTCCATTTTTCTTTTCCTTAGACTTATTCCCTCCTGCTTAGTTTCAGGATTCATATCAGTCTGTATCCAATCTCAAGAGGGAGGAACTGGCCATCCCAAGCTAGTACCCAAATCAGTATTAAAATATGGAAGGTGGTTGTAAGTCTAATATCTCCCAGAGCACTTGTTCCATTGTCGCTCCACAACAGGGTAGCTAAGAAATCCCAATTCTCTGACACTGCATCTAACTTACAACCTTTCATGATCTGGTCTGCCTAGTGCGCCATTAAAGTCATTTGTTCAGGAACAAACCTTCCCTGACTTCCAGTGTGCCTGTTTGTTAACAACCTAATGTCACTCTCCCACTTCTCACCTCTCCCATGTAAGGCAAGAGCCCTATCCCTGGGCACTACGTTTTCTAGACTCATGTACCTTTACAAGACACCTGGAAGGTGGAAGAAAAGCAGGAAACGTCCTTATGTTCTTCTGGCAAAAGCCAAAGCCACATGGGCTCTGGCAGATGAGAGACGTGCAGTGTGGAGGCAGACAGGCAAATCCTGACTTCCTGCAAGCTTCCTGTGTGCTCGGTCTCTTCTGAAGTTCCTAATTCCCTCTATTAAATCTCTTCTGGCTTGACATAACCCATTTTTTTCCTGCTGGAACCTGTATGATACCTGCAGATTGGGAAAGGGGGGATGGACTGAGAGACAGAGGTTCACTGAAGGAATCCACTCTGCCTGGGTTAGTCTGCTGGGATAGCCATAAAGTAGCGAAACAGTTCCCATGTAGAAACACGCTGAATACTCTGGAACCGGAAGCCGCCCTGAGCGGGAGATAATTCAAACTTATCCCTAACTTGCTGTTTGACTTTGAATAAGTTACTTGACCTCGGTTTGCTCATCTGTGAAATGTAATTAATGACGGTATCTACCCCACAGGGTTTTTGTGTGGTTTAGTGAATTAATATTTGTAAAATCCGTAGGAAAAGGAAAGACGTGGTTAGTACTAAATGAGTTTTGCCAAAGGAAAAGTTAATTTAAAAAATATCTTAAGAGAGGTCTCCTTGGGAAGTTAGACTTGACCCCCAATGCTCAAACTATTCCTGGAATGTGGACATTTGGGAACCTGTACTGACACCCTGTCCAGCAGCCACATCAGAAAACTGATTTCTGACCCTGGTCCATTGTCCTGCCTGGTGCCGGAAGCTCCTGGGCCCCTGCATTTCTCCCTAACCATCCATCTCATCCTTGGATGAAAAATTGTATTATGCAACCTGGCCATTCGCCTTGTTCATGTGCTTTAGCTCTGAATGATTTAGGACTGTTTATACAAAAATCAAACACACTTCTCAAAAGATGAAGCATTGCTACCCTCAAAAATGTTCAAAACAGCAGAGAATCCAAAGGGATTCCAACTGAGCAGCTGCAAATGTGTCCTAGACGATGGCTCTGTGACTGGCATAAGCTGAGAGGCTCTCAGAATAACTCCTGAAAAGGGGAGAGAGCTCTTAGGTTGATCTATTTAAAGAAAAATAATTTTCCTATCTACACATATGTGGTAGTTACCTTTCATAAATTCTCTGGGATTGCAGTGAGCATGGAGAATAATAAAATACAACCCATTAAAAAAAATAACAAAACAGGGGCGACTGGGTAGCTCTGTTGGTTAAGCGTTCACCTCTTGATTTTGACTCACGTCTTGATCTCATGGCTCATGGGTTCGAGCCCCCCATCGGGCTCTGTGCAGACAGTGCAGAGCCTAATTAGGATTCTCTCTGTCTCACTCTCTCTCTCTGCTCCTCCCCTGCATGCATGCTCTCTCTCTCTCAAAATAAATAAACATTTTTAAAATGTTAAGAAATAACAAAACAGCTTCAAGGACAGAAAATGTAAGTTGCAGGGTCAAGATGATATTTCTCTGTTCCTCTTGTCACAGCTGGCAAAGGTAGCTAAGGTTACCCTAACCACTACATACGGAGTCAGATACAGAATTAAATTTGAAAGCTCCAGTTGGGGGAAATCTGGTTTCAAAAAGCAAGCAGGATCCTTATTTTCCAGCAAACCAGCATTTGCCCTTCAATCCTTTTCCTTGCATACATTACTCCTTTTTGCAAAGTGAGACAAACTTTTTGTTACTGGCAGATGCCACCCGGGGGAAAAATAATCTCTGTCTTGTTTTTTCTCTAAGGTATAAAAATTTTCCTTCTCGTTTCTTGGTGTCTCAGTAATCAGTTTAGAAATTCAGCAAGAATATGTCAGATGAACTGAAAAATATTTTTCCAGGTTTTCATCTTAACACAGAATGAAAGCATTATGTGGCAATCCTGAAGCCTGCAATAGCAGTTTGGAACTTGTTTATGAATTAATCTTTTTTTATATAGTATCATGAGAATTGATGCCCTTTATTAATCCATTTCAATCCAGCTGAATGCAAATTTCAGTAATTTATCAAGATGAGTCCTTAGAGCATGCCTCATTTCCTAATCCTATCCATTTGGGGCAAAACTCTCAGATTAAGGATTGCAACGATCTTATGTCATTTTAATATTTGAAAATGCAGATCTAGAAATGCAGACCTGAGATTTATGCATTGACACATATACAGTGCTATGCATGCTTAATGTATAGTTTATAAAGTCCTGTAGATTTTGTTTATTCTTTGATAATTATCCACAAATGTCTTTATTTTTGTGATTTTTCTGGACTTATCCTGAGCATACCCTCATTCGCTCATTTATTCATTCATTTCATTCATTCAACCAACACTGAATGAATACCTCCTGTGGTCAGTGGTGTGCTAGGCCTTGGGATATGCGGCTCGGGATATGGAGGAAATCACAAGCCAGAGGCAAAAAGTGAGTGTGGCAGTTAAATGTATTAATTATCAAGTAACTGTCAATTATAATGTGTAAATGTAAGTTCGCTTCTCAAGCTCATGCAACCTGGAAAATGACCGTTCATCGGGGGTCTGAAAACCCCTGGTTATAGGCCAAATCCAGTCCACCGCTTGTTTTGTAAATTAACTTTTATTGGAACAGAGCCAAGCTCATTTTTTATGTATTATCTATAATTACAGAGACAGAGCTAAGTCCTTGCTAAAGAGAGGATTTGCAAAACCTAAAATATTTACAAACTGACCCTTTAGAAGAGAAGTTTTCCTTCCCCTGGTTTAGACATTACAGTTGTAGATCAGGTGCCTGAACACCACTCTCTCTGGCTATGAGGCTCCCCTCTACCGTATCTTGTTAAACTTTTAGAATCATAAACATCTTGGGGCACCTGGGTGGCTCAGTCAGTCAAGCCTCCAACTTTGGTTCAGGTCAGATCTCACGTTTGTGGGTTCAAGTCCTGGGTCAGGCTATGTGCTGACAGCTAGCTCAGAGCCTGGAGCTTGTTTCCGATTCTGTGTCTCCTTCTCTCTCTGCCCCTCCCCCTCTCATGCTCTGTCTCTCTCTGTATCAAAAATAAATAAAACATTTTAAAAAATTAAAAAAATTAATAAATATCATAAAGATTTCTTTAATAAATATCTTTAAATTAAAAAAAAAATTTTTATTTATTTTTGAAAGACACAGACAGTATGAGCAAGGGAGGGTCAGAGAGAGAGGGAGACACAGAATCTGAAGCAGGCTCCAGGCTCTGAGCTGTCAGCACAAAGCCCGACACAGGCTCAAACCCATGAACTGTGAGACCATGACCTGAGCTGAAGCCTGATGCTTAACCGACTGAGACACCCAGGCGCTCCAAGATTTCTCTAATAAATTTCTATTTTTTTGTTTGTAGTAAATATATTTTTTAAATCTTCAGTTAATTTTTATTTATTTTTGAGAGAAAGGAAGAGAGAGGGAGAGAAAGAGGGAGGCAGAGAGAGAGGGAGATGCAGAGTCCGAAGCAAGCTCCAGGGTCTGAGCTGTCAGCACAGAGCCCAAAGTGGGGCTGGAACCCACAAACGTTGAGATCACGACCTGAGCCAATGTCCAGCGCTTAAAGGACTGAGCCACCCAGGCGCTCCCGTAGTAGACATTATCTATACATTCCTTCAATAACGTTTTGCAATAAAAAAGTGTTTGATGTTGGACGGTATATCTCCACCTCTAGAAAGTCCATCTTCAGAAAGAGTTTCTACTTTTGTATATATCCATTCAGAAAGGGAACGGCAGGGCTGGGGAGCAATAGATAAAACAAGAGAGTAGGACTAGATTGTCTCAAAAGAGTTTTCCAATGCAAACATCCCAGAGCTCTATGTGTCTATAATAATAACCACACAGGCTAAAATTAAACCCGGCGCTGCAGCTGGAGCAAATACCCAGCGCAGCACAATAGTTTCTGGAAATCAATTAAGGGCAGATACAAACCTAACTGTAACTGCACCATTAAAAATCCCAATCTTCCAAGTGTTACTTCACAGAAATAAAGACAACTCCTGATCAATAACACATGATTCAAAGAACGCTCAGAAAACGTCAATGAAAATAACGTGGTGGCACTCTCAATCCATCTCTGACATATATTAGAGTCTAGCAGGTGAAGATGATGTGAAAGAGTGCCCTTGAGGAAGAAAAGGCAAAAGAAATTAATAAAAATCAGGCTGATGACAATAATTATTTCTTCAAATTACCTAGTCTTAATGATCCAATGAAGACACACAGTTAAAGCTTTGATGTGGGCTTTTGGCCTGAGAATGAGCTGAACAAATCTATATTTAGCAGGCTTCTGGAAAACTTAGATTTAACTAACAAGTACAGTTCTAAGAGGAAAAGAGAGGGAGAGGGAAGTAGAGGGGACTACCCCTCGAGTTCTTCTCTAGGCTGCTCTAATTATATTTATGCTTGCTAATGAAACTTGGGAACATATCTGTTGTCAATTTATCCATTCAAGAAACATTTATTGAAGACCTACTGTTGTCAAACACTGAGCTTGGTGCAGTGGACAATAGGCAAACTTACTCCTTGTTTCATGGTGCCTATGGTTTAGTGGGTGAAGAGAGGCATTCAGCAATTATAACAAAATATGTACTACTGCATGCAGGGGAATAGAGAACCCTGCAAGAATGTGCCTGGGAGATCTGACGTGGCCTAAACTAAGGTCTCAGAGTCCTCCCTGGCAGGTCACTCAGGCCAGAAGAGACGTGGGAATCTTCCAGCCCTTCCCTGCTTCTTCCCTTCCTGCTCTTAACAGTCTGACGCTCAACCTTCCCTGTTTACATCTGCTCAAAATCCAAAGAAGGGAACTGACCTAGGAGGCATGTGGGAATGTGGATGCACGCCGGGTCACGTATCCAGCAGGGACCATCGATACAGGTAGATGCTAAGCAGGTAATAAAAACCAACTGACAAATCTAGAGGTGACAGAATCCATGTCTTTCTGCAAGGCACTGATATAAAATGGGCAAAAGACAGAGCAGGACGTGTCTCTCATGGAAACTGAGCGGCAATGTCTTGCTATAGTTTTTGGGTGCAAGGCCGATTAGCTGGAGAATGCTAAACTGTTTTAAACATCTTTAAGTAAAATGGATGTTCTAATAATTCACCTTATTCATTCTGAAAATCCATCCTTCCCAAGACAGGGTAGGGTTTGGTCATCCACTTTGAGAAGTACAATTTTCTTTAAGAATGTTATTGGCATGTATAACATATTTGTTCTTTTTAAAAGAACAGATAAAATAAAGTTAACCTTCCTGTAGACCCCACCCAGCCTAAGAACTATATTACAAATATATTTTCCTCTATTCTATTTCTTTACTTCTAATGAAGCCTTTAGATGTTAATGTCTGTAAAAAACAAAGAAGCCTAAAATGTATTAATATCATTACCTTTCCACCAAACAATTCAAAACATTGTTTTTGACACCATTCCTGACATATATAGTTAATACTATATATTATTATACACTAATTTTGTCCAGTTATTCAGCTCTGTGATATAACTTTATGCATCCTTCCCCTCTCCTGACCTCTTCCCAAAGAAAGTAATTATTTTATTTAAAATATTACTAGCACGAATAACATTTACTATTAGATATTATTATTGTTTTATATAAAATTTATCATAAAGTTGATATATTCTTTTTTCACATTTCTTTGTGTATCTTGCATCATCTTTTTGGGATCATTTACTTTCTTCTTGAATTACAAAATTAGCTTTTCCTTGAATGTTAATTACTTATTAGCTAAATTCAGTAGTTTTTGATTCCTTTTGTGTTCATTTGTTTGTTTTTGGTCTGAGAAGTCATTATTTTACACTTATTTATAAAAGATACTGTTTACTGGGCATAGAATTCCATGTTAATTGCTATTTTTTTAGTGCATTAAAGGTAATTATGTTCTACTTTTCACAGTTGTTGAATTGCCTGTTTAAATTTCATTCCACTTGTGTGCTCTTTGCTCTGACTGCATTTTTGCTTTTGAAAATCTTTTTTTATGTTTATTTATTTTTAAGAGAGAGAGGTCACAAGCAGGGGAGAGGCAGAGAGAGGAGAAAGAATCCCGAGCAGGCTCTATGCTGTCAGCACAAAGCCCAATGCAGAGCTCGAACCCACGAATCGAGAGATCCTGACCTGAGCTGAAGTTGGAGACTCACCAGACTGAGCCACCCAGGTGCCTCTTCTTTTTGAATAAATAAACAAAACCTTCTCTTGGTCTTTAAAGTTTTGTAATTTCAATATAATGTGTTAGGGTATGGATATTTTTTTATTTATACAGCTTAAGTTCTTTTGGATTTTTTTTTTTTGAGTGAGAAATGGAATCTTTTATAAATTCCAGAATATTGTTCTTACTATGAGTTTTTCCCAGTTCAACCAAAAAACATTAAAAATAAACCCTTTTAAGGTTGTATATGTGTGAGGTCTCAGTTCTGCCTCCTCCTCCTCTCAGGTGCCAGGATTTCCCTCCTGTCTTGTCAGGCCTGACCCACTGAAACCCAAGCCTTAGGCTATGGGGTTCACCAGCTCCCCTCATGGCAAACTCTGGCTTTAAGGCACAGTTGCATCAATGGATTTGTGCTTCCTTGTTATTTGTAACCTTTGATTCTTTTCATTACTTTAATCGCAGGTCAGCTTCACTCTAAAAAAGATGCTTACAAAATGTTTTATTTAATATTCTGTAGGTGTTGGTGCTAGGTAGAGTTTTCCTGAACATCCAAACTGCCATATTTCTAGGGGAGAGGAAAGAAAGAAATGATTTGGAAATGAGCAAAAGGCTGATTTTGCAGATCTGAGGCCAATTTTCCTAGAGCTTTGATGGAGAAATCTGTTTGGGGGACCTTAAGGGTGACTAGACATACTTAGAAGGCAGCTCACACGCCTACTATTAGAGCAAGGAATGTGAGGAATGATTAATGAAGCACTGTTTAGAGTTTAAAGACAGAAGGCAATACTCATTGGAGAAAATGCATCTTGGGTTGGAAGACAGGTGGGAGGGGCTAAAAAAGGCTCCCCAAATCAGAAAGAGGCTAAGGCTGGAAAAGCGCGAACGAAGATGATAAAAGAAAAATCACAGGGACATCATCTTTCAGTTGCAACTGCTGGGAGCTCAGCAGGATCCACCAGGGCTTGATGAGAACAGCTCCTTTCTAGGCAGTGACTGTGCATGTGTCTACAAGGGCCAGATTCTCAGCGCTCTCTGCTCCTTGTCTCTGAAATACAACTTTGGACAAGAGATCTTAGAGCCCGTAGCTTGCTGTAGTTCACTCTTATTCATTCATTAATATTTTAAATTGATTTAAATTTTTGAGTGACTACTCTCTGCCAGGGGGTGCTAGCCCTGGGGATACAGTGTGGAACAACAAACATGTCCCCATCATCCCTGGTATTACGAAGCTTAAAATCTATTTGGGAGAGATAAACTTCAAGCAAATACTTGTTTTATTACAATTTTGATAAACACTATCCAAGAAAGTAAACTCCAAACCCAAAGGTGCAGGTACCAGACTCTTGCTTGCTAGCCATTTGCAGTGGCCAAAAATAACAATCTACTTACTAGCCTGGGGTAATGATTCATTAGCTGTGATTTCCCCACATTCTGCTTATCTTTTTTGAAAACAGTTTCTTGATCACAACTCTCTCCAAAAAACCCCAATCTGAATATACTGTCTCCTTCCTCTTTCCTGTATATTTCTTTTCATGTAGTATGGAACTTGGATTGTTTTTCTTGGCAACTTCTGGAGGGTTAGAAGCAAGGAGGATGCATGATCTGAATTACATCTTGAAGATAACCCTGCCTCTCATGTAAAGAATAGAAGGTAGGAGACAGCAAAATGCAGGGCAGCAGTTGGAGGCCATTACGAAGACTCAGGGGAACAGTGTTACCACAGTCCCTGTAGTCTGAAGCAGAAAGGAAGTGTCAGATGCCAATACCTCGTGAAGGTAGGAATGACAGGGCTCATATAGAGACTGGATGAGAAGAGTGAGGCTAGTGGCTTCAAAAAGGACTCTTAAATTTCTGGCCAACTCAAGGAGGTGAATGGTGTAGCTATCACGAGAAGTAAGTTTGCAAGGAGGAAAAACAAAGATTTTGATTTTGGGGAAGTGAATGCTGTGATGCTTATTAGACATCTAAATAAAATATCCATTCAGAGATGACAGCTAGAGGGTTGATGAAGGAATAGGTGGATAAGGAACAGAGTTGTAAATGTGGGAATGTCAGCATGTAGGTGATGTTTAAAGCTGTAGGTATAGATGAGGACACCTACGGAGTGGGCAGATAATAAAAAGATTGGCTTTTTGAAGTTGGAAAGATGAAGAAAAACCATAAAAAGAGAATGAGAAAGAGTTGCTTGGTTAGGAAAACATATTAAGAGCCTGGATCCTGGGGACCAAATGAAGAAAGGAATGGTCAATGTGTCAATTGAGTGGATTTGACAAGACGGAGTTCATTGGTGACCTTGTCAATGTTTGTGGAGTGATGGGTACAGAGGCCTGGCTGGAATGCCTTCAAAAGAAAAACTTGCAAGGACTTTTGCTATAAATGGAAGCAAAAGAATATAAGAGTGGTCCTTGCAGTGGGATAAGGGGTCAAGGGGAATTTCTTTCTAAATGGGAGATATTGTAGTATGATTTCCTTTGCCCACATTTGTATTTGATTTCTCTTATCCTTTGAAACTTAAAGATCTTTTCCAGAAACTAAGTGGGAGCAAGATGTAGGAAACCACAAGGTTTAGTAATAACAGCTCATTACGGCAAGGCTCACATGTGAGAAGCTTTTACCACTCCTAGACCCAAAGAGGCACCAGGATGCATGGCTTCTGGATTCTAGGTAGGGTATGCTATCAGACTAGGAGACATTGACTTTGCGTGTCTACCATTCTCAGAGCCAAGCTCACTGAATTAGAGGGTGTATGACCAGTGCTGGATACTTGCTAGGCAATTTAGCCAATATTCATTAATGTACCACAGGGCAAAAATATATCATTGCAACTGTGTGCGTACCAGCCTTCTCTCCCCCACTCCTTCTTCTATCTTCTAAGGAGGCTTCTGTGGTATTTTGACCATCTCCTGGAATTTTTTTTTTTAGATTTATAAATGGATTTTAATCAATTATACTAATCTCAAAGATATCAATATGGTTTAGTAATAATATGAAAATTTCTGTATAGTAAGGTGCCTTTCCTTATCTTTAACTTGCAAAATGGCTCAACTATTTGTTTTTCTTCCTTGGGAAATACTTTCATTACATGCTGATGTGACAGAAACTTAATGTTATGAGTTTAATAACCAAGGAATTATACACATTTTCATTAAAAGATAAACTTCTATCCCTTACTACCCCAGTTTTCATCAAGAGTTTTTTTTTTCTTTTTTTTAATTTAAAATTTTTATTTATTTTTTTTACTTTAAAAAGTTTCATATTTTTTTAACATGTGCAATTATTTTCCATCATTTACAATACAGTAGTTGCAATGACACTCAAAACAGAGAAGCAAAGTAAAAAATCAAAACACCAACTTCTGTTTCATGTAATTAGACTCATACAGAAATTAGAAGGTTAAGTAACAACTAGTTAATCACCTAATTTCACAGCTATCTGAAGTGGCAATAGTTATATAGCAGCTT